>NW_022196913.1:101370919-101387831 GCF_008632895.1 Mastomys coucha | reverse complement strand
AACAGAGACACAAGAAGAGGAAGGTAAGAAACAGAGACACAAGAAGAGGAAGGTAAGAAACAGAGACATAAGAAGAGAAGGAAGTAGAGATGTATTTGGTACACACATATGAAAGTGTCGTTATAAAGGCTCCCAAGTGTTATTTTTACTCTTCAGATAAGCAGCTCCTGTGCAGAGTGAAATACCTCCCACGTTTTTTGGCATTGTTGGTTGTACTAACAGGAGCTTAGAAACTTTTATCAGTGTGTTTTACCCACCTATGGTGGGGCAATTTTTGTATAGGACACTTGAAAAACATATTTGAAAAACTTAAGAGTAACCCAAGATGCATAAGATGCTGTTAGAATTAATGGAAATCCATGCTCCATTCTACTTAAGTTAATACAAGACTATAAAGATGTTAATTTATACTACATTGATTTATAAATCGAATGTACTTCCAATAAAATTACTACTTTTATGAAGCTAGGGATGTTGAATTTATAGTTCAAATAAAGACTATTCTCTAAAAAAATTAAAATAAAGATAAGGGAGCAAGCTACATTATTGCCCATTATTGTATAACTTTTATAAGTAATAGCACTTCATATCAGTGCCTGAATACTAATTTCAAAGGAAGGCAGTAGAGTCTTGAATGAGACTCAAGTAATATGGTTATTCAGATTATGATAATGTTAGCATTCTAAATCAGTGGGCTAAGGACAGAATATTCAATAAGTGGTACAGGGACAACCCATCAACAAAAGAACAATTATTATTAAAGTGGAAACTGGATCTAGATGGATTAATTTTCAGTAATTAAATAAAAATAGATTCCTTTCTTATATCTTCAGGCCATGTTCTTTCTAAGAAAGATAAATTATATCAAATTATTCAAATGCTCATAAATACAGCTTCATAAAATTTGGAAAACATTCCTTTTATTAAGAGATATGAAATCAGTCTCTGTAGAAAGGTAGAAAAATATTGGCAGTATATATGAGACAAAGTACTAAAATTTTTAATGGATATAGTGTTTTCTAAGTAATTTTTATAAGTAAAAATTAAAAGTACAGCTTTGGGTCAGGGATATGGCTTAGTTGGTAAAGGTATTTGGTCCCAAGCTTGATGACCTGAGATTAATTCTTGTGATTTGTATAGTAGAAGGATAGAACTGATTCTCACAAATCATTTTGACCTGTATACATATGATATGACCTGTACATACATTCATGTTCATGTATATACATGCATGTGCACAAACACACCCACAAGCCCGAGTATCCTCATGCGTGCGAGTACGCACACACATAGAGCTTAGCATAAATACAGACAAATAATGTCTTCCAGAAATGCAAACATATTCAAATGCCATTTTATCTTAAAGTTGTTTAGTTTCTTCAGAGCTTGAGAAAATTTATGAAGTATTGTTTGAGTGGAAGCGAAGAAGCATTTTTAAAATTGACAGTACTGTGACATAGCAGTTTTTAATACCTATACCATTAGAGTAATAAGAAGTAAGATGGTATTTACCAATATGCTAAATATACAATTTCTTGCAGTGTCCACAATTTATTATTCCACTCTTATTTTTCAGAAAAGAAACATTTATAGAAATAGTTAATATATTGCAGGGGGGCATGAAGTGGCTGGTCCTTTATATCCAAAATTGCAGTGTCTCCACGGCACAGAGCAAGGACAGGATATCCTAGAATTGTCCTAGTGTGGTTCCGGTATCAATAGAGTAGCAGAAGGCAGAGGTCTCATACCAGACTAAGGAGTCATTGCAGTGAACATGTACAAGCAAAGAAGTATGGACAAAAGGACACACTGTGAGACACACTGTGACACAATGCAGCGTCCACAATGAGATTTTTTTTTTCTCCGTGATAGCGGAAGTTTGCAAGGGTAAAGGGCAAGTATGAAGGAGGGGAGATGAGTGGCATTGAGTGTATGGTGTGAAATTCACAAAGAACCAATAAATAGTGTTGTTGTTGTTATATTATTATTATTATTATTATTATTATTATTATTACTACTACTACTACTATTATTATTGTTATTGTTATTACTATTATTATTATTATTTCTTTAATCTTTTTTACAGTCCAGACTTTATCCCTCTCCTGGTTCATTCTCTGACTGCTCCACATCCCACACCTCCTCCGTCCCCCGCCCCCCCTTCCCATCTCCAAGAGGTTGCTTCAACCCTCCCCCACCCTCCCAGACCTCCTCACTCCCTGGGGCCTCAAATCTCCCGAGGGTAGGTGCATCTTCTCTGACTCCGTCCTGACCCAAACACTTATAGACCTCCGCTGTATATGTGTTTGGGGCCTCATCTCACCTTGTGTACGCTGCCTGGTTGGTGGCTCAGCGTCTGAGAGATCTTGTGGGTTCAGTTTAGTTGAGTCTGCTGGTCTTCCTATAGGATCGCCCTCCTCCTCAGCTTCTAGCTTTTCCCTAATTCAACCACAGCAGTCACCAGCTTCTGACCATGGATTGGGTGTAAATATCTACATCTGACTTTTTCAGCTGCTTATTGGGCCTCTCGGAGGGCAGCCACACTAAGCTCCTGTGTGTAAGCACACCATAGTGTCAGGCCTTGGGGCCTCCCCCTGATCTGGATCCCACTTTGGACCTGTCACTGGCCTTCCTTTTCCTAAGGCTTGTCTCCATTTTTGTTCCTGCAGTTCTTTCAGACAGGAACAATTCTGGGTCAGAATTTTCCACTGGCCAATGACAATCCCATCCCTCCACTTGATGCCCTGTCTTCCTATTTTTTTTTTTTAAAGAAAGATTTAATATACTATAGATTTAACAAAAGCTTTGAAACACATGATAGTGTACCAATAAAAATCTGTTAGGACATATTATACACATCCATAATCGGGGGAGATTTATAGAGGGTGCATTTGTAATAAGTTCACTGCTGAAAAAGTAGCAAATTGCATTATAATTTGTTTCCTTAGATTATTAAAGAAGATGTGCATATTATTGAGTTCATTTTCTTGGTCCTCTTTTGTCTCATTGCCATTTTTTTTTTCCTGTCACCTCTTAGATATACTGATTTTATCTTCAAGTGTCCTTAGTAGTATAGTGCTATAGTGCTGGATTGTTGGCCATAAATCCCTCTAACTTTTATCATGAATGGTTTTTCTTTCTCCTCTAATTAGAGGCGTGATTATGGAAGCTTTGCTGGGGGTAGCAGCCTGGGCTGACAAATATGCTTTTTTTTTTTCTTTCAGAACTTGTAAAGCATCAGTTAAAAGGGTTTTATGTGCACAAGGCCTACATAAGATCGAGTTGGCCAAAATTTCAGCATGGATCTAAGAGGTCCTCATGAGGTCCCACTCCTGGCTGAGGAACTATTAGTAATTTAGGGCTGCTGGTAAAAAAAAGGGTCCATTTTAATCAGATGTTAGCCCCTTTCTTCAGATTTCATATTCCAGTGGAAGGCATTTGTGGACTCGGTGGGATTAACAAAGAATACAAGAGGTTGGGAAAAGTGGTGGGAGGAGAGCTGGAGAGGAAGGGCATGGGCTGTGTTTGAGCAGAACACGTTTTTCTGGATAAAATTCTGAAGCAATAACTTAAAGAAAAATTCAGATTGCTCTGGAAAGGGGACAAGGAGAAGACAGAACGTTTGCTATCACTCTGTAGTCACTTTTACTGCTTGAAATATTTACCAAGTAGTTAGAAAAACTAGCGAGTGAAAAACCTCTTCAAAAACAGCTCCCCGGTTAAACTGGCACACTGTCAGAAATTTCTCCATGAATCAGCCTTTGGGGCAATGCCCATCCCTGATTCAAAGGCCCTGAAATCCCAGGCTGTGAATCTGTAGATGGATTTTACACAGGCATTGCCTGTTTCTGCTTGCTTGTGTCAGACCTCAGCAGGCCTTTAAGAAGCCCTCCTGCAGAGCCTTCTCTGTGCTTTCTTTTATGAAGCTTACTTTTTCCTATCTACCTTAGAAGATGCTTTCCATGTCTCTGGTATGGTCTCTTTCATTGGCCCCCACAAAATATCTTATTAGACTCTTTTGTATTACTGATATTCAATACATGTACATGAATTAAATTACTATTTTTTTTTTTTTACAAAGTAACTGATTGTAGTGGAGGATAATTATCCTATTACTGACATAAAGTTTTACTTTGTTCCAAAATATTTTTCTGTGTGTGTTAATAATGATGATGGTGATGACGTGTATGTGTGTGTGTGTGTGTGTGTGTGTGTGTGTGTGTGTGCACGAGCACATGAGCGCCATAGTGCATGTGTAGAATACACAGGAACACTTTCAGGAGTTTGTTTTCTTTCTTCCAATTTGAATTGATCTCAGTTTATCAGACTTAGAAACAAATGCCCTTAACCACTGAACTATCCTGCCAGCCTTGAGTTGCCAATTTTCATACCATGAGCAGGATATAAAAAACATGGAAATATACACTAGCATGCTGGAACTGATAATGAAAGCCTTCCTAAACCAGGACTAAAATGATCAGATCCAATAATAAGTCCAAATATCACTAAACATCCATAATTTCTAAGACCATGTTGGATACCTGTCTTCTAGACGTAGCGAATCTTTTAGATGTTAGGAGTGAACTAAATGAATGTCCCACTCCTCACGTGGATAGAATTCATGTGGAATCCAGTGGAAGATAGAATATTTTTGTGGTTCTGACATGTGAACCAGCCGGGCTGCTCAACAGGGCATGGAAGCCGGGAAGCAGGAAAGCGTGGAAACAGGGAATGGATTTAGAGAAGAAAGTGGAAATGAGCATTAAGACTTTTCGTTAATCTTATGAAAGAGGCACTGTATGTGATCTCCTTTTGAAGTTTAGAAAAATGGAGACAGAGTCTTCAACTCACTGCACATTACAAGGAGTAATACATGTTAATGCATGAAATGCATGAGGCAGAGAGTTGAAACCTAGCTTTCTAAACTTCAAGGTCTAGAACACATTTTCTGTACTGTGTTTCTTTTTTTGGGGGGAGGGAAGGGGGTTGAGACAGCATTTCTCTGTGTAATGCTGGCTGTCTTGGAACTCATTCTGTAGACCAGGCTGGTCTCGAACTCAGACATCCCCCTGCCTCTGCCTCCCAAGTGCTGGGATTAAAGGTGTGTGCCACCACTGCCCAGCTTCTGTACTCTTTCTTTATGGTAAATTGTATACTGTATAAAAATATTTCAGGTATTATTTTTCCTTTTATTTATTTTAGTGTGTGTGTGTATGTGTACGCACACACACACATGTGAGCACAATATATCTGAGGATGCCTGTGGAAGCCAGAAAGAGAAAAGCTGTCCCTAGATAACTAGAGTTATAGGGAGTTGCTTGACATAGGTGGTGAGAACCAAACTTAGATACTCTGGAAAAACAGTAAATGCTGGTAACTGCAGAGCCAACTTTGCAACCCTGAAACATTCTTTTCTTTCCATATATTCCTGGCACAGAATTATGGGCTTAAAATATATTTCTATACTTGTACATTATATACTCTAGCCACAGTCATCCCTTTCATTTCCCCTCCCCACAATTCCCATTGATCTTCTCAGATAACCTCAATTCTGCTGTTATCTTTTATATCCATATTTGACCTTGTATATCTATTCAAGATCTAAGATCCATCAATGAGAAAAAACACATGAAATATAAAAATTTCTCAATAGACATAGCTTTTTATAGGCAAGCAAGTGCTCCATAACACACACACACACATACACACCCACACCTACACACACACACACACACACACACACACACACACACACACTTACCTGAAGGCCACTTTTTTTTTTAACACATGTTGACCAAGTGACTGTTTAATAAGCATAAGGAAAAATGGGACAGATACTGTAACTGCTGTCCTAGAAATAAGGCTTGGAATCAAGCACAAAACAGTTCCCAGTAATATAACATGTAACCAAATTCTCACCAACTAGTAATACAGAATAAGGATGCAAAATAGTGTCAAATAGAGAACCCCAAACTATAGCTTGTGAATCAAGTGAAACCTGCTGCTTGGTTTTGAATTCCCTGTCAGTTAAGATTGGCTTTTCACAGTCAGTAAATTGTTAGACAAATACCAACATCAGAAGTGACTCCTATTTCAAGTCGTGTGAGAATTATAGGAAGTTCAGAGTGGTGTGTTTGTGACACCATGCCAGTCATGTAAATCTGAATGTATTCCAGAATGGCAGTGTACTAGGTGGTTACAACAAGGACTGCATTATCTGCATAGCTTCAAGGACTATTTGAACCCTTGCAGAAAAACATGTTGACCCCTACCAGAGAAAGTGATCCCTAGAGCTGTGAACTACTTTAAATTGGGTAATCAAAGTTTTTCTAAATGAACATGAAAAAAATCAGAGCACAGAACTTTATTCAACTTCAAGTTGGTTTGTCCTACAAACTTACAAGAATTTCATACCGCTCTTTGCCTTTTTCCAGTGTTCTCTGAAAGGAAAAATAAAATGGCCCTTTTCAGCCACCATCCATTTATATGCCAAGTTTCCAAAATACAGAGATTTTGGCTCAACAGGAATATTTCCAACAGTTATATATGAAAATAAGAAGAGAGGAGTCACTGCCACAAGAGAGGGTATTCAGCCAAAGATTACAGATGTTATTTTGACTTTAGACCATTGCATAGATTCATCAGAACCCTTCATAGAAACTTTTGAACCAAAGGAAACTACACCTTTCTGCCAAAAGCCCACTGACTTATTAACAGACTATAATAAAGATTTGAGACTCTAATTTTGGAAAGGTTGCTGTAAGTTCCCTTGAGGAGGAACACTACACGACATATTTCTCCACCCCAAAACTTTTGCAAATTTTACCCATGGTTTAGGCAGAGTCTGGATTAGTAGGTCATCTGTAGAGTGTGAGTCTTCAAGAACCTTCTCTACTGTGCATAATCTAACTTACTCTAACTAAAGCCATTTCTGCCAGCTAAAGCAAACAAATGAGAAAGGGGGAGTTACTAATAAGGTGCTGCCATTTTACATATGGACCTCAATTAAGGTATTAAATTTTCTCTCTGTGTTGGGCAGGATGTATAGGGGTAGTGGTGTGTGTGTGCTTGTGTGTATGCTTGTGTGCACATGTGTATGCTCATGATTGACTTACTATTGTTATTGTGAAAATCAATGTGTCCTATGGAAATTATAACACATTACTCTTTGTTCCTATTCACTTTCCTTCTGACCCATTTCCCCATCCCTCTTCCTTTCCATAAATATGTCTTTTTCCTGTTTCATGTCATAATATCTTGAATATTTCATTGCTTTTTTTTGTTTGTCCTCGGCCTCCATTTAGATCTGTCCTATAGCTTGCTTTTGTTTTTATATTCTCTTTCTATAAACAATATATGTGGGTACAGCCACATACATGTGTGTATGTATTATTGCATACACATATGTATATCCTATGAAAGAAAACATGGCACTATTTATCTGTTCTGTTTATTGCCTTTAACATGATGATCTCCAGTTCCACCTATTTCCCTACAAATAATTTGATTCTTATGGCTCTATAAAAATCCAATTCCTTTCCTCTTTCATCATCAGATGGGCTGTTAGGCTGGTTTTATAACTTGAACATTCTGAATTGTGCATCAATAATGTGGATATGCAAGTCTCTCTGTAATGCTAATCTAGAATCATTCAGGTATATATACTCAGGAATCTGACTTAGTTTTTTATATAAGGTGAGAAAGTATAGATTATTCACAAAATTTTATAAGCATTATGAGAGAAATTACGTGCTATTAGGTAATTGTTATTATTGTTAGGTATTAGTAGATAATTGCTATTATTATTATTTTTGGTAATAACAGGTAATACTATTATTAGTAGTATTAGGTACTAATAGGTAATTGCTATTAGTATTAATATTATTATTATTGCTAGGTACTAATAAGTAATTGCTATTATTATTTTTGTTACTAATATGTAACTGTTATTGTTATTGTTAGGTACTAATACATAATTGTTATTATTATTTTAGGTACTAATATATAATTTTTATTACTACCAAGCAATTGTTACCATGACCCTTTTAAAGATGGAAAAGTTGAGACTTGTGAAGAGTAAACACTTCACCAAAAGTCACCAATCCAAATAAACAATGGCAGAGACATATATCTACATCTATCAGCATAACGGAAGAAGTGTAGATCACATGACACAGTAATATCTTTACTGTATATTAAACACAGAAATACTCAGTTACACAGCACATGTATTTTAAAAATGTGGCATTGTGCACTGTTTGCAATAAATTGAAAAGATCTTTTAAGATGCTTCCATTGTGAGACTACCAATACTATGATTATAAGGTGTGATATTTTAACAGAATGGAATACAATGCAGAAGTTAACACATGTAAAAAGAGCTACATGGACTTCCAGGATATATTTCAAAGGATGTTCAGACAAATAAAAGCAAAGACAAGCCAAAGAATGATGTGGATCATCTGAGACTATGTAAACACACTCTAAAATATGCAAAATGAGTACAGATACATGATGGTGGTTTACAATTATGTTAGGAATGAGAAACATAAAATTGAGGATAATGGTTGTGTCTGGTTAAGGAGGGCAAGGCATGGTGGAGGAACCACTCTAAAGATTCAAATACATCTGCTCTGTTTTAGACTTCAAAAACACTAAACCATCACAGCAAAGCATTACAATTATGATATTGGCTATACATATATTATTGTACTGTTTCAGGAAATTCTAGCATATATAAACTATATTACCATTGAAGCATCTTTCAAAGAAAACTTTAGAATAGCATTAGGTCAAAAAAATGCTGTGTCAATCAAGACCACTCCATACAAACAATTCTTTTCAACTTTTACAAAAATGTTGGTTTACTAATTGAGCTTCTCTCAATGTAATAAGCATACAGTGATTTTTTTTACTACAATTCCCAGAGCCAGCTTCCTTATTTTCCCACAAATTATGTCTCCAGAAAATACTGAATTCATATTGTAAAGATTAATTGTGTTTAGAAGCACTATAAAATGAATAGATTTAAAAACATGATCTGGATGACTGTTTTATACCATTTTTTCAGCAAAGTCTTACTTCATTTTCAAATGAATTCATTCCCAACCTGCTCCATGCAGAACATATTTAAATGTATTCACTCTGTCCTTTGAAATCGCTTCCTGGATGGAAGGGTCCAAAGATCTTTGGGAGAATGGATGGTTTTCAGTCCAGTACAGAAACTTAGTAAGTGAGCCTAGGATGGTTTGTGCCAGCTAGGAAAGAAGTACTTAAAGAAAAATGGAGTCATCTCACAGGGACCACTGAAATAGTTCTCACTCACCTGAGGTGAGAGATTTGGGAATCAAAATCAATAGTGATTTCAATGCATTGAAATACCAATTTTATCACCAAGTATCAAAAAGCAAAAATAATTAGAATGAAAATATTTTGCTACTGACCATTGGTCAAGAGCATTGCTTAAACATAAGTACTTTGCTCTGAAATTGGTAAATAATGGTAAAGATTTAAGTCAACAAACCAATCAAACCAGGAAACAGTTTCCTTCTTAGATCAATTTCCTTGTCTTATGACTATAGATTGGAAGTCACTGATATAGGCAAATCTTATGGATGTAATTTCATACTTTTTGTGTAAGTTTTGGGCAAGAGGATTATTGAAAGAAATGCTGAGGATGGTCCTAACACCTCTTTTACCAGAACTACCGTCTAAGCCTTTAGTAGCTGTTCCTGTGTGAAAATAAAGTTGTAATGTCTGTTGCTTCTAGTCATTGAATCCTTACTAGTTCAACTGTTAGGAGAGCCTGAACATTTTCCTAACTCTCTTTCAGATATGTGTATGTAGGCTTTAGGTAATTTTTGTGCACTTTTTTAAACTCTTGGTCATGTGATAGTTTTTATTCCATTGCCATCTGGGGTCTGTTGAACAGAATATACTGTATTATCTTTTCCTTTTCTACAATAGGCACTGAGAATTAAGAATGGAATTCCTTCCATGTGGAACATGACCAGTACAACGGAGTATGGGCTTATTGCTAATACTTGTTAACATATCCCATACAACCATTAGACTGAAGAATAAGTTCATAAAAAGGAAGCACTGTGCATAACTTTCTAAGTACAGCAATCTGGTGCCACTCAGTGATCATTATACAGTTTTAAAAATCACTAGAATAAAGTAAAGAGGAATCCATCATTGGGATATGTTACACATATTGCAAGAAGATGGAAACCTGATGTTTGGAGTAAGACTTTGTTTTTCTTCATGCTAGACAATTAGTGCCAGAGACTTAACGCTGTGTAAGAGATGGTGGGAATGTGGCCCTTTCTATACTTTCTGAAAATAATTTGTCAAACTCTCAAATGAATACTCTATTGCTTTCTTAAAAAGCTAATGTATTTTATTATTGTTAGTTTGCACATGCATGGGTAGAAAACAAGAACAAAACGTGATAGTGCTAATTGTAGGATTATCCTATATTCCCATCTTGGAACTCTTCAGGCTTGAGGTCAGTTTTGGAAGGTGGCTCATTCCCTAAAATCCTTTTCAAAGCAATAAAAGGAATAAATGATGACATTTGGTCTTGTATCTTATGTTACACCCAAGAAAGCCCAACTCCTTTAGATCTTTGAAAAATGTAGGAGTTGTGAATAAATGCCTCCTATAAAGGTTAGCTATTAAGTTTATTATTCTCATTACAGTATAAATAAAGGTTACTGGGAATGGATCACTTAAAAATGAATTCTGAATCATAATAGATTATGTTCACATTATCTTTTATATAAGCTTTTTCAAAGCTTTGCAATATTTAAATTATTATTTAATTCTATATAAGCACTAAGCGGTTTTCTAAAATAAGCACCCTGCCTTTGTGGTGAGATTTGAGAAAGATTGGACCTAGGGAGCATAAAACCATGTCAGAGAAAGAAGAGAATGGAGATTCTTTAAAGACTGAAGAATTAAAGGCTGTGGTGTCACATAATAAGTATAAAAATAAATGCTCCACATACACATCAGTTCTTAAGACTGAATGTATAGGATGAAACAGGTATTTTATAAGATGCAGGATGTTACAATGAGGGCAGACTTAATTTGGGATCTCAGAAAGTTTATGGCTTGATAGAGCAGCTAGACTGCATGTCAATGAATTATATGAAGAACTTATAAATTACTGTTGTTAGACCTAATCCAAATTAACTTTACATTTCTGATGAAAGGAAAAACCTTTACCTGAATCTAAGGAACAGAGAGGGAGACAAGCAGTTTTCTCTTTGCACAAGAAGATTCCACTAACAAAGAGCAGAGGTAAACATGGAACTGAAGAAGCACAGAAAGAGAGTTTTCATTATCAAACAGAAAAATAACTGATGGATAAAGAGCCCAGTTACAAAGATTTCTAGGAGTGCATGCAGCTTGTATCTTCAGGATACAGTGGAAATCTGTAAGAAAAATATAAAGCATGGTGACAAGACAGGTGGTGTCTGAGCACCCATACTTGCTCCGCCATGGTGGAGGTTGTAGTAGGTTGTTTTTATCTGACTGTTTTCTGTAGAAAGAGAGAAACAAGTCATGGGGTAGGATGGAGGAGGAGGTGGGGAGGATCTGAGAATAGATGAGGGAAGAGAAGCCATGATCAGAATATATTGTATAAACAATTATTTTAATAAAAAGTAACAATAGAGGTTGGCAATATATGGCTGTGGTTATAATAATGTTATAGGGGGTATCCAACTGTTCTCTGTACTTAAGGCCTGTTTCTCAGGAGGAAACTTGTGTTTTGACCTTAATTTGTAGATACTTTTGTCGACTATCTATCTATCTATCTATCTATCTATCTATCTATCTATCTATCTATCTATCTATCTATCTATCTACTTATCCATATACATATATGCACATTCATATATGTATATATTCATACAAGTATATTTATATTATTTTATAAGATTTAATTATTTGATATTTTTATACATGAATATAATTCATTCTGATTGCTGTCACTGCATAAACTCCCTCTTCTACCTCTATGAACTTCCCGTCTTCCTTATAAGGCACTGTCTCGTATTTATATGTTTTTATTTGTGATCTACTGAGTTTAATATCAGGCTATTTGCTGGATTATGGGTTTATATTCAATGAGACAACACCTCCTCTTGTATTTTTTAGAATGTCCCAGCTCATTTTTCAGCAGAGAGACATATCTTAAAGTAAAGAGCTGTTGAAGCATGCAATTTTAGAGTATCAATTTGGATATCACAGAAGGAAAGAAGAGAGGATATATTTTTATGAGTTGTCGATGCCATGTTAAACAAATTTGTGCAAGTGTCTGCAGGCAACTAAGTCTTGGAATACACATTGGTAAAATCAAGGAATGAGGTTAAATAATTCTGAAGATACTCCAACTCTTTAAATCTGTGACCTGAATTACCTTGACATTCTTACTTTGTTTCTGTGTCTTGGTAAATTTGATTTCATTTAAGTGATAGCAATAACTCCTCCACATACTCTCAAGCTAATTTGCACTTTAAGGACCATGTCTTAAAGGTATGACTGCCAAACATAGTTACATATTGGAAAGAAGGAGACAAGTTATCATTCATGTAGACCAAGTCATTGTTTCTGTAGAAATTCAAAGCATTTGTTTAATGTACAAGAAATAACAGAGCTCAAAATTTCTGAGAGAAAGCTATGTACAAATAAATCTTGAAATCATTAGGATTTTTTCTCTATACCAGCAATAATCAGGCAGCAAACAGACGAAAGCAGTTTATAAGAGCAAAATACATCTGTAGGGGGTGGAATGGCTCCCCCCTCAACCTAGTTATGTCTACTTAGAACCTGAGTGGATTTTTTTTAAAGGAAATAGAAATTGTTTAAAAATAGATTGGAGAAGATCCCTTGGCTAGCTTCTAAGTTCAGAGATGTAACTTTATTAGAGGTAGAAAAGATAGCCGTGAGAGGGAGAGAGACCATGGGTTTTCCTCCTGTTTTCTTTCCCTGGTTTCTTACTTCATGGAGAAACCTTTCAGAACCCCACTGAGAGGCTTATAAGACAGGATCTGAGGTTTCTTGTCAGGAATCAAGTGACTGAACCATCCTGTAGGGGCTCTTTCAAGCATACATACTGAACCTTCTGTGGCCACACTCTGCCTAAAGATTCTTGAGATCTCCAGCTAGGATGCCAAGCTGAGATTTGTCTGTATTTCTGACCTATATATAGATGGTGCAAAGATAAACACTCTCAAGGTTACTTAGCTTGGAAGTATTCTCAATGCTTTAATACACAATACCACACACTTCTTTGCGTTCTCCTCTTTGCCCCTTCTTCACATTCTTATCCTTTGCTCCTTTTCTTCCTCCTTCCAACTTTCTTTTTTTCCCAACTCACTTTCTCTAACTGTCTTACTTTAGGCACTTCTGCTCTTCCTAATTTTCTCTCTTTCCCAACTCTCCTTTTCTCCTCCATGCTATATAGTTACACTGATTGACTACTTCACACTGGGCACTAGAGAGCTTTGAAAGTCACTAAACATAGTCTAATTCTCAAAGAGTGACTTTTAGTTCTTACTAGACAGAAGAACTTACTGGACAGAAGAAAAGCATCGTACAGTGGTGTTTTGAAAGTTGGTTTTTTTTAAAACCTTTTCTTAATATCTTTTTTTTATAAGTAATTCTTTTTTTTAAATTAGATATTTTCTTTATTTACATGTCATATGATTTCTCCTTTCCTGGTTCCCCTCCCCCCACAAAAAACAAAACAAAACAAAAAACAACAAGAACAAACCCCTGTTGCCTCCCCACTCCCCCTGCTTGCCACTCCACCCTCTCTCACTTATTGGCCCTGACATTCCCCTACACTGGGGCACAGAACCTTCACAGGACCAAGGGCCTCTCCTCCCATTGATGACCAACTTTGCAATCCTCTGCTATACACATGCTGCTGGAGCAATCAGTCCCACCATGTGTACTCCTTGGTTGGTGGTTGAGTCCCTGGGAGATCTGAGGGTACTAGTTAGTTCATATTGTTGTTCGTCCTATGGGGCTGCAAACCCTTCAGCTCATTTGGTCCTTTCTCTAACTCCTTCATTGGGGACTTTGTACTCAGTTCAATGGGTGGCTGTGAGCTTCCACTTCTGTATTAGTCAGGTACTGTCAGAGCCTCTCAGGAGACAGCTATATCAGGCTGGATTGTCCTTCCTTCAGTCTCTGCTCCATAGTTAGTCTATGCAACTCCTTCCATGGGTATTTTGTTCCCCCTTTTAAGAAGGAACGAAATGTCCACATTTTGGTATTCCTTCTTCTTGAGTTTCTTGTGGTTTGTGGGTTGTTCTTGGTGTATTCCGAACTTCTGGGCTAAGTAGAGAGTAAAGAGAAAGGTCTCATTCTTTTTAGAAAAGACAGGGAAGCTTCATCAGGAGCCAAGGGGGCAATAGATGTAATGAGGGCTTGTACGTGTATTTCAACCATGTGCAAAAATCATGAGGTTGAGGGAGAAAGGGTCCATCTCAGGGCATAAACAGTAATTTTTTTTGCTATCAAATGAATTATTAACACAAAGGTAAAAAATTAGTTTCCCACTTGAATCACTTCTGAAAATAATAGTCTCAATGTTTTATTATCTTACCTTTCAAAGCCCGTAGATGATAGTGTAAAAAAGAACCTTACTGTTAATGGTACACACAGAAAATTCCTCATCCTTTAAACACAGCATGAGTCTTGCTTGATAAAGTAGACATGTAATGTAGAAAATCACCTTCTAAAATATGTGACACATACTAAGTACACTGAGTTGCCCTTGCTCCAGACAACAATTATTTCTGAGAATTTAGTTAACAGATTTTCCGTATTCCCTTTCAGGCAACCTGTGCTAAAAGAATCCATGTGATTTGAAAGGTAAAATGATAAAACACTGAGACTATTATTTTCTTCCAATATGTGTTGAAATGAGTGTTTGCTGCTTAATGGTTACTAGCTGGATAATTAGAAAGGGTCTTTAATTTGACTCTCGGGAGAAGATGGCCAGAGGATGGAAGAAAAATAAATGGCCATTTTGTGAAGTCCTAAAACCACAAGTTATATGGAGCTTAGCAGAGTGGCCCTGGATCCTACAAAATTTTCGTGAGTTCCAGATGCTTATACTGAAAGCATTTCCTAAGGATAGTAATGTCCCTGAGGGAAATCAGTCCCAGGTCAGCAAATCTCTTTATTGGAATTCACTGATGTTGCATTGGAATTCCATTATGACTGTCTAGCCCTTTGAATTTCTCAGAGGGGCAGATGTTAGCACCTATTAAGTTTTCAACATGAGACACCTAACTGTGCAGAAGAGTGTACGTGTGTGTCTCATCTTTAACTCAGATGCCATTACCAACTCCTCTTTCCAAATGTTTGCATCTTAGTTTTCCAGATCTGTCTTTCTCATTTCCTTCCAGCTCAAGATTTTTGTTTGTTGGCTAGAAACCACTCAGTCCCATTGGAAAGTATTCTAAAAATGTTACACATTTCCTAATATCTTGTGATAAACTTTGGTGTTTACTTACTTCTTATAGTGAGGTGGGCTTATAGGAATTCAGCTGGGGATCATATACAACATTAGGGGGAGATATTGGAATGACATTTATCATCCTACTAGTTGCCAGGCTAAATTCAGCTGGCTGGATTGCTGGCAAAAAATATGAATGGGAAATGAGGTTGTAGATCATCGGTACTGTAACAATGAATTCAAATCAAGGGCTCAGAGCCACTTAGGGAGAGAGGCAATATAAAAGATAGCTGTGCATAATTTTTTCATTATAGAAATAAGAATATTCAGACAGAGAAAACTGGAAAACCTTGTCCAAAGTCTTATCTTTAAGGTAACAAAAGGAAACAACTCTATTTTGCAATGTATATGTTAATACTCAATTTGATATGATAGAAATAATTTGTTTTTCAAGAGCCAATGAGCAAGTTGTCCTAAGGACCCACATGTTGAAAGAAAATAATTAACTACTGCAGATTGTCCTTAGACCTGCACATGTGTGTTATTGCTTATGCACACATAAACACACACACACATGCACACATAAACACACACACACAAATAAATGTTTTTAAAATCACAGATTTTTTTCAGTTAAATAAATGTGAGTTTTGAATCCAAGTTTCGACTCTTTTCGGCTAACCTTGTTGATGTGACCTTGTCGACAGGCTATTGCATAGATTATAGATAATTTATGTAAAATACTTCACACATTATAGAACCTCAATAAAAATGAGTTCAACCATTGACGAAAGGAACAATGTTGATGGAAGAACCTCCTGAGCTATGCAATACAAAGCTGATAGGAGAGGAATGGTAATCCATTTTGTTAATTGATTAACAGAGTTATGGCTGGAAGTCTTGTAAATGTTTACAGGTGCTCTCTCTCATGTTTTTTCTCTCTTATACTCTCTTTCTCATATTCTCTCTCTCTCCCCCCTCTCTCACGTGTGTGTGTGTGTGTGTGTGTGTGTGTGTGTGTGTTGATTTTACTCTCCAAGTTTAAAAGAGGTTTTTGCTTGATTATTTTTTCCTTCTTAGCTTTTATTTTATGTGTATGGATGTTTTGCCTATGTATGTGCATGCATTACTTATATCTATTGCCTGTGGAAGTCAGAAGAGCACATCAGATCACCTGGAACCAAAGTTACAGGTTGCTGAGTGAAATGAACCTGAGTCCTCTGAAAGAGTAACTAGTGCTCTTAGTTGTTGAACCATTTCTTCATCCTCAATAGTCTTGTATTTGTATTTACACTTTTTTTTCTAGATTGATGGATGGGCTGGCTGAGTTAGTTGAGCTGGCAAGGACAATTGCTTCTAAACTTGGTGACCTGTGTTTCATTCCGAGAATTCATATGGTAGAAGCACAGAACATCACCCCTGTGACTC
>NW_022196913.1:101360322-101370909 GCF_008632895.1 Mastomys coucha | reverse complement strand
ACACACACATCTACAAGTAAATAAATATATGTAAAGTAATTAAACCCAGATTGGCCTGTATTTAGACCTGAAGCTTTGATAAACACCCATGCCTTTCTTTCCTTGAAAGAGGAAATGAGACATAGCCATAAGGCTTGGAAGAAGATTCACTTTTCTTGTTCCCAGAATACTGTGCAGACCTCCCTGTTCACAAAGCAATTTACTGCTTACAGGCTTAAGTTTTGGTTCTCGACATTATCTCAGGCAGTATGGAAGGGGAAGAAGATTGCTATTCTCATTTCACAAACAAGAAAATCCACTACTAGGCATCAGCATCCTTAGAGGAGTCTGCCAACCCCCCATGCACTCATGCACTCAACAGTGTTGTGTAGTGCTCTGGTATGAGTGAACCTAAATATTTAATAAGGTATCTGTGATATAAACCCTACATCCCTTTTGTCCTCATCTCCCCAATCTCTACCTCACCTTCTATAGGGCAACCATGATGAGCTTCACAAAACACTAGAGCTGGGCTAGTGTGTGGATTAAAAGGATTGTTATATATTAAAATGCAAATGAGCACAGCTGGCAGGAAGTTATCTTACACTAAACACCGTCTTTTTAAAATTTTGTATATAGTCTCTCCCACAGCATCTTTTTTTTACCCTTCTTTTTCTGTCTAGCTTTTATGCACTCTTATACAAACTCCTATGCATCCTTATATGTCTTCATTCCCCCCATACAGTCCTCAGTCTGTACTGTGTACTTGTATGTTTTTACAATGTTCATCATTGCAATGTTCATGTTTTCTGACTACTATTCTTTGAATCACTGTCTTTGGATCCTAGTAAAGTATCTATGTTGCTCATATGTCTCCTTCCATTTCTTAACCTTGTGATTTATCCCATGGCTCCCATGAATGCTGAACAAAACCTCTGCTTTAAAATGGAAATCTTTCCTTCAATAACTCAGTTTCAAAAAATGAATAAGAGAAGAAATTCTATCTTGTCCTCTTTCAGTGCCCCTTACCTCATCTAGCCCAAGGCTGCGACCTACTGGGCACTCACACAAACATTCTAATTTTAATGCCCTAAACTGCCTTTCTATCAACAGCCTCATGATTCTGGATGCTCCACCCTGAACATTTTGGTTCTCAGGTAGGTAGCAGGCATGAGCCAGATATCTTGGTGTCTCTGGTTAAAAGAAAGAAAATGCCCTCATTTTCCTCCCACCTGAGAGGGAGAAAGTTCACAAAGTCTCTGCTGCCTTCACTGGGGAAAAGAGTGTGCTGTAGCCTCCTCCTTTGTAGAACTTTATAACTTTACTCCTCTCACTGCTTAGGCGACTTCGCCTCTCCTAAAGGAGATTAATTAGCCATGAAGCCAGCTTCTACCTGAGCTCCCTGATTTGGGTTCAGTCATGGTATTTGGAGACATTGCAACTGATTTAGAACATATGTGGATTTTTCAGGAATCCTCTGTAGAAGTCATCAATAATAATAATTAAGAAGCTTTCTGCTTGCAGACTGACATAAATATGATTACGTGAATGAGTTTAGCATTAAACACGAATGTGCTTCCTGTTGGGGATCCCAAAACAATCTGTAAGCTATCCATCTCATTATTTCTTGTAAAAGATGTCAGGAATAATAAAATGCTTCAAACAGATTTGCAAAACATTTGGACTTCAGGACATACAAAGAGTAAATGCATATTTACATATTTTCCTGTGCCTGAAATCAATCAAGAGGAACCAGGAATGGCCAAAGGATTAAAAACATTGAAGTTAACAATAACCTGTAGTCCAAACACGGGGCACCTCCAGATCAACGCTGGAGAATGTTTCCAAATAGAATGTCATTTGAACCAAACAGAAAAAAAGGAAAAGTGTAGTTGCTAAACCAGTCAAAAAGGAAAGCAAAGCCACTGACAAAATCACCAGTATTTAGTATGTCTCTTGAAAGTAGTAGAAGTAAATGTAATAACATTGATAGGGAGAAATAATGTTAAGGACTGGAAGGAAACAAAAGGGTCACTATTAGAAAGTAAATGGTAACAACCTTTAGAAAGGAGAAACACAATTATTTTACAACGTAAGAACAGATACCTTCATAAAAAATTGATTTAATCTAGACAAAGGATGTTCTTTTAAATTTCCAGTGATTAAAAAGCCTTTTTGAATTATATGTGTTTAATAATCTATGTTTTCAATATGATCATAGGAGCATATCAATTAATTTTTTAGTGAATGGGTTGGGGAAATGAGAATGGATGGGAAAACACAGCTCAAAGAGAATGGAAATAAATTAAGCCTACTGCATATTTGGGTGTGCTCCAGGATCATAAAAATACTTTGTTCTGATTCACGTGCAGAAAGACAACTGCTCAATTACATGCAGCCAGGAGTCAATAGTAGCTTACTTCTGTGTGGGAAAAACAATATATGGTCAGAAAAGTATTTCAAACTGACGGACAAAATAACCCTTTAATAAAGGATGCTCAGCCATCTAATGAGCCACCTGGTTTAAAAGATTATTCTGTGCGTGTTGCCAGTGTGTCATTGCTGTAACAAATATTTGAGAGAAACAATTTTAAAAAGAAGTTATTTCTCCCCTTCTTATAAGAAGTTTAATTGCATGAATTCTGGAACTCTGTTGCTTCTGAGCTTGTGCTGAATCAGAAGGGTGGGTGGAGCCAAGACATTCCTCATGTCAGGTGCCAAGGAGGTCATCCCAGGTAAGCCTGAAACTCATTTAATAGACTGTATAATACCAATGGAAATATGATTTACCAAGGAAAAAGAATAGGCTATATTTTAATGCTATTAAATTGAAATAAAATTTAACAAATTGTTAATTTGCAAAACCCCAAAATTTCAATGATATCCAAAAAATGGGTACATTTACAATTTAATATTGTATTTTATTGGATATTTTATTTATTTACATTTCAAATGTTATCCCCTTTCCCAGTTTCTCCTCCAGAAACCCTCTATCCCACCCCACCTCCCTGCTTCTATGAAGGTGCTCCCCCACCTACCCACCCACTCCCACCTCCCCTCACTGGCATTTCCCTATCCTGGGGCATCGAAACTTTATAGGACCAAGGGCCTCTCCTCCCATTCATATCCAACAAGGCCATCCTCTGCTATATATGCAGTTGGAGCCACAAGTCACTTCATGCATATTCTTTGGTTGATGGTTTAGTCCCTGGGAACTCTGGGGAGTCTGGTTGGTTGAACTCGTTGTTCTTCCTAGGGGTTGCAAACTGCTTCAGCTCCTTCAGTCCTTTCTTTAAGTCCTCCATAGCAGACTCTGTGCTCAGTCCAATGGATGGCTGTGAGAATTCACCTGTGTATTTGTCAGGGCCTGGCAGAGACTCTCAGGAGACAGCTATATCAGACTCATGTTAGCAAACACTTTTTGGCATCCACAATAGTGCCTGGGCTTGGTGTCTGTATATGGGATATAGCCCCAGGTTGGGCAGTCTCTGGACTGTGTCTATGCATATTCTTAATGTTGTTGTAGAAATAACCACAATAGACACATTGTGGCTGTTCTGAGATTTAGTTTTTAGTAGAGTTGGTACTTACATCTTTAATGCCTAGGTTAGCCTCTTTATGACTGCAAATATGATCAAGTTCTCTTCCCCATAGTTAGACATCATAGATACTTTCAAGCTTCATGAGTCACCTTTTGGTTCACTGTCCATGGCATTCAAAAATATCTAGCTATGTGGTTATGAAATATTGAAATGTAAGTAGTACAGCATTAATTTTGAATTATTAGGAAATCACAACTAGACCCATACACAGTTATTAACTTTTATAAAGATACAAAGGTAATTTGATGGAAGGATATTATATAACATTTTTCATTAATTTTGAGACACTCATATATCCACACAGAGAATTTTAATCATATTAATCTACTGCTCTTCCCATTAACTCTTCCTGGGTCCATCCCCAACTTTCCCTCTCTTTCTCAACTTAATATTCTCCTTTTGTAAAAAAACAGTCCATTTCTACTGCTCAGTTATGTAAGAGTATAGCTCTATCCAAGAAAGCATGGCCAACAACTACTATCTAAATACTATCTCTATATTCACAGATTAGCTTAACTCTGAGAAATAATCAACAAGTATTTCTGCACTACTGAAGGCAGCTGGCACAGAAACATACAACTGGTGGAAATGAAGAGACCAAGTATCTACGAAGTACTCAGCCATAACTGGGACATCTGTATCAAACTCCTCTTCATAAGGTTCAGGGAATAGAATGTGCACAAAGAGTGCAAGGTCAGGGAGAATGGGGGTAAAATGATGTCTTCTGTACATGAGAAACTGATACACCCATAAACTCACAGCTGCTGTGGTTCCCTACACAAGATAAAGCCATGCAAATTCTAGCATGGTTGGAGAAGAGCTCATGAGTTCCCTGCATGTGACAAGTTGAAGAGCTATTGCTAGCTAATGGATGCCACTAAAGGGAAAAGGTGTATTTTTTAACTGGAAGATTTATATCTGTGTATAAAAACCTCTATTCATAGCTCAAATCTCATAAAAATTAATTTGAAAAGAATATATATGAATATAGATTCTAAAACTGTAATTTTCAGGCAAAAAGTTAAAAAGATACATAAAAGAAAAATATAAATTGTGCTTAATAAAAATATAATTTCTGAATTTTATACATCAATTGAAGTAGTAAGGCAAATAATAGGATAACTCAGAAATATTGAGTGTCATGTGATATAGAGCTCCAAAAGCTTTCATACATTCCGTATCTAAGTCCAAAATAGTGAAATCAATATAGGAAATAATTTTGAAGGCTTCTATAAAATAAAGTTTTATACGCATGTACTATATAATGCCTAGCAAATTCATTGCTATGTATATGGTCATGTTAAATAAAAAAGTTTATTCATTGTTGTAAATACTTTATTCCTGATCATCAAATTTGAATATAACACATAATAGCTAACACCTATGTAATAAATGTGACACATAAGGTATATCTAAATAATGAAATAATACCTATGGCAATATATATCATATATCCACATAAATATCATAAATGATTCTAAAAATGCTATACTCAAATGACTTCCATAATTTATAATTCTATGTACATGGCAAAGGCAAAATTTTAGGGAGAAAATCTAGGTCAATGGTTGCCAGAGAGTTGAGGGTTCCAACAAGAAGGCATGAGGAAAACACTAAGAGCCATGGAACTGTGTTATATCTTGATGGCAGTGATGTTTGTGTGTCTTTGTGTATTTAGGTGAATTTTATGGGACTATGCTGTCTGCTGTTTCTAGAGATCAGGAAGCTGCAACAAGAAAAATCATTCTAGGTATGGGCTCCATAGTGACATTCCACCTTCCCAAACCACAATATATAAATAATCAAATAAAATTTCAGAACAATCAAAACCAATTAAAAGTTTTTCAGCATGTACATTGGATTTCCATTGTAAAATACTGACAAGGGGTGGTCTATCTGCCTATCCAGAGCCTCTTATAAAAGAAGGCATCTTGGTCAGTTGTGGTTTTCTGTTACTCTTTGTCTGTTGCAAAGAGAAGTTCTCTTTATGAGGAGTAAGGACTACATTTATCTGTGACTCTATGGACAAGATTTACAGTGTAGGTAGGGCTTGAGCCGCTTTAGTGAAGTGCTGGTTGTAAGTTCTCTTTCGAGATCCATGACTTCATTTGCCCTAGGTAGTTAGCTAGGTTTTCTTCCCTCTTGTTGAGGAGGTCTTGGGTCTACCTAGAAAGATTTGAGTTACTAATAATGTGTGCAGGCAACAGCTGTATCCTTGTTTATATAGAACTGTGGAGGTTACTGTGGTGAGCATCATAGGTAGAGGTATTGATTGCTTCCTTCCATAATCAATCAGAATGAAGAGTTGCAGAGCTTAGTCCCAACTGATAGATATCTACAATACAATGGCTCTACTTAGATTCAGAGATTGTTATGGAAGGGAGGACAGAAAGATTGGAATAGAGAGTTTCCTGTGAGATTGTGTCTCCTATATTTGTCACAAACTACACCAATGAAGTAGCACCAACGTAACTGCCTAAATATGACCCGAGCAAAGATGACACCAGCAGGCATGCAAATGTAAATGGAGCGAATCTCAGGAGGCTCTTGCCTTGACCAAGAGATGTAAGTGACTAAGGAGAACTGAGAGCAGGAGAGATAGTCTTCCCCAGCACACTACATGGTTATCCAGTACCACATGTCCAGCACTGAAAACATATGCATGCAAGTAACATTATACAGACAGAGCAGGATGTACTTATGTGTTTAGTAACACACACACATACACTCACAAACAACAACAACAACACAGCAATTTTAAAATAGGCCATGAATTATATTGAGAGCAAGGAGATCTTATGTGGGAGGGAGGCTTTGGTGGGAAGGGAAGGAGAAGTCATATAATTATATTATAAAAATACTTAATGAAAAAAATCTAAAGGGCAAAAACAAAAGCAAAAGGAAAAAGAAAACTCCTAAACTTGAAATTTTATTCTTCCCTCCCTCCAACCCTCCCTCTTTTCCTTCTTTATTTCCCTTCTTCCCTCTTTTTTGGGGGAGCAAAAGTTCCATATATACACACAAAACTAGAATCATTCATGAATAACCTAACAAGCAAAGAAAATCAAAACGGCAGGCAATTACATGAAACAAACCATCCTCATGAACACTCTCAGGAGAAGCTAATAGAAAATGTGTCACTTACAATTCAAGTAAATCAGAGTGTACTCTTACGTCTTTTAGGGGACATGTTCTGTGCTTTTAAATTTATCTTGAGACTCCCATGCCTCATGTGTATTGAAACAAAAAGGAAAAGACCAAAGAGGAGAGTTCAGATAAAATCCAGGCCACTGCTTATTTTAAGTATTCTTTTTGAAACATGAGATGCTCCTTATTTCAATTTCTCCATTAAAACCAGGGACACAACTGCAACACTCAGCTTGCCTTTGAGTTCCTTATTCTAGATTGAATATTGCTGGCCTGTCCTGCATCTGGGGTAATTTTTTTCTAGGTATTACTGGAGACATTTTCCGAGGATCATCTTTGTGTCTTTTCAGACTCCTTTGTTGTTATTTCTCCCCCCTGTTTTCTAGCCCATCTCTGTCCCTCCTGCCCTCAGCACCAGTAGCTTCCTTTGCATTTCCATGCCTCATGTGACCTTCTATCCATCCTAAAACTTGCTTTGGTTTTTGCTGCTGACAATCATGCACCTCACTTCTGCAGTGAGGGCAGAGACCACAGAAGTAAAATGCAGAAGTAACATATACCCTTAGAATCATCCAGGCATCCGTCAAAGCAAATCAGGATGCTCTTGGGTGCCAGGAATCCTTTGCTTCATAACCTGTCCTCAGGCATGGCCAATTATTTAGATTCTCTTTTTCTCTTAGATAAATCACATATACCTTGCAAAGCACCCAGACCTTTGCTGAAATGGCAAAGTTGCTGTGCATGAAGACAATATATTCTAATCTATCCATCAGAAGCAACACATAACTTTGTAAAGGACCCATTAGCTGGGACATAGCATTAGCTATATAACCTTGGAAAAAACACTTAAAATCTCAAGGAACCATTTATTATTATTATTATTATTATAAAATAATTATGGTGGTACCTAAAGTAAGGAATTGATAAATATATCATTTAATGCTCTGATAATAGTGACTAAGTGGCTGGCCAGGCACTGTACTATCCATAACTACAAAATAATACTTTCTAGTTAGGGATAGAATGATTTCAATGTTTCTGTTTATAATAAATGTTTTTAATATAAACCCCAGAAACTGGACTTTGCCATTTACTAGCCAAGTGTTTGTGGGCATTTCTTTTTTTTTGTTTGTTTGTTTATTATGCTTTTATACCCTATGGTCATTAACATTTACTACACTAACATTTAAAACTTTATTGAGGGATAACTAATACATAAAAATTAACATTACATATTTTTGTGAGTATTTACATATAATCATGGCACTTTTATTTTTATTTTTATTGGATGCTTTATTTATTTACATGTCATACAATATCTCCTTTCCCAGCTTCCCCTTCAGAAAAAAAAGGAAAAAGAAAAGAAAAAACAAAAACAAAAACAAACCCCTGTTCCCTCCCCCTCCCCCGCTCACTATCCCACCCTCTCTTTTTTGAGTTTGTTATCTCCTCTACAAAAAACAGGAATAATTAAAATAGGTCAGAAAGCTTCAGTTTTGTTGTTCATTTATAAAATGTATTTACTTATTTGCTGACAATGCCATCTTGTAAGGGGGCTGGCATAGTTTATAGTTATAGTGGATCTTGGTAGATTTTATGGGCATATTGTCAGTTCCATTCAACAATGTGAATTAGTTACTTAAGCTTTCTTTTCTGCATGGGGTCTATGCTATGTGATCCTCTACAGGAAGCTAGGGTGGTGTCCAATTCCTATTCTCCAAGTAAGAGATGTATTGGCACCATGCCCAGACATCGGATGTCAATAGAAGATCATGTTAGAGCTTCTATCTTTTTAATTATGAAATGGGGCCTGTCTATTTTTCTCTACAAAGATCCTGGGACTACTATGGAGTCCTCTGGAGATGCCTTAATCCCTTAAAGATACTAAACTGAATCCTCTCATAGATGCTCAGTTGAAACCTGAGGTTAGGATAAAGTACATTTAAAGTTTTACAACTCTCTGTGTGGGACTGGACAAAGCTCTTAAACATTTTATGGACCCCTAGGTAGCTACTTAAAGCAACTGTGGCTCCCAGAGAGCCAGGCACAGCAGTGAGTTGTGAAAACACAGCTTGATAAAATAATTTTGCACATGGTTAGCGATGCCATTATGTCTTTTCCTATGATGTTCTTTGTCTTTTCATTTGACTTTTCATTCAAGCTCACCTGGAATCTCCAGTTAGAGGGTAGTGTACCCAAAGCCAGATAATAATTCCAATCGTACCTTGCTCATGGACGAATACAAAGTGATAGGTAAAATTTAACAAAGAAAAATCTAGACAATGTCATGTAAATTAATTTTTGCTGCCATTCATTAATTAACGGGATTTGATTATTATTAGATTTTCTGATGGTAATGCTTGAGATAACTGAAGTTCAGAAAAGTTAACTGACTTCTCAGAAATGCAGGTCCCTTTGAGGGTCTCTATGCAGAAGAAGCAGACTAAAATGACATGGGGGGTGCAGACGCTCTTCTGTCTGCCAGTCAGCTACTGCTACTCATGCTACTATAGAATCCAGTGTTCTGATGTCAGAAGCACTCTGAGCCATGCTTTGTATTTAGAAGCGTAGTATTAGAAACAACTCTCTGATAAAGTTGCATTGCGGCCTGAATTCAAAGCTGAGGCTTAAGCTACATGGTAAGCCTCCATCTTTTAGGGTATGTCAGGAATACTTTTTTCTCTCAATTTGAGATATTTTGGTGTAGTTTAATATAGTTTTTAAAAATTGCATGGGGACCCTGGCTTGGAATTGTGTAGTTGTAAATGTACGCATGATCTGGTGGCCTGCTTGCTTGGCATACTATGCTTCTAAAAGAGAAGCATGGCACGACATGTTCCTGAAGTCTGAGTTCTGAAGTGTCATAAGTAGCTGGTAGCTGACTGGCAGACCAGGTTTCCCACTATAAATGGTTGCTCACATGCAATAAACCCTCTCCTAAGTGGTTTATCTTTGTGCTCTTTACCAATCCATGGGCATTGTTATTTTGTTGGAGGACATTCAGTGATTGCAGTACATAGTAATCTTAATAAAGATGGTTTACTCCCAAGGTTGATCTGAAGAAGAGGTAGACACCAGACTTTCACAGCTCCTCTTTTGCTAAATTTTGTCCCGTAATTTCCAAAATCAGTACCATTTTCTTATCTGCAAACATTTCTAGAGGGTATAAAATCAACATTATCTGAAGGTACATTTGTGCTCAACCTTCTGTAAAATAGCTGTTTTTAGGGTATTTGATGAAAGGGAGGAATACAGTAATCAATGTGTTCAGGTCTCTGTTTTCAAAAGCTTTCTGGTCACAATTACCTTGATGTGATAATCACTTTAGAGTGTAAATATGTACAGTAAAGCACAAACATATATAGTTTTAATTTGCCATCTTATGCAATAATACTGTTTAAAAGATGTTTTTGACCAAATAAGTTGTTACCAGTTTGTATAACTTGAACCAGTTACAGACAAAGATTTATAAAAATCTGCATCTGGGCCACATAGTTAACAAATTTGGCTCCAGAATATGAACTCAAGCCAATCTTTCTTCAATCAAATGTCATTTCCATCATACTGTTCCAAATGTACCTTGGATATTCTATAAAGCTCTACTGGAAGAGTGAATGGGCTTGGAGCTAATAAATGCAGAGGTAAAATCAAGAGGAAACAGGAGGGAATTGAGGTCACCAAAGTTTTTGAAGTTGAAATGTATTGGTCCAGAAGCCCAGTGAAATAGGAAGCTACTGGGGATATGTTAGGAAAATGGTGAAGTATTAAAGGCAGTTAAAAGGGAGAACTCGCTCTATGAGGGTGTTCCTCTACCCACTCACCGACTCTTGCCTCACCACTCTGGGGCTCCTCTTACATT
>NW_022196913.1:101291775-101356399 GCF_008632895.1 Mastomys coucha | reverse complement strand
GGAGGAGGCAACAGGGGTTTGTTTTTGTTTGTTTTTTTTTGTTTTTTGGAGGGGAAACTGGGAAAGGAAAAATTCGCATGTAAATAAAGAAAATATCAAAAAAAAATAAAAGGGAGAACTCTTGTCTGTACACAAGTATAAATTTTAACATTATGTTTTTTTATATATTTTCCAAAATTAATCTTTTTGGCAGTGAGGACATCCGTTCATTGTCATCAATAGGCCAGGATTTTTATATTCCCTAATCCAAAAAGGAAGTTCGAATGATTTGATCATGAACGTCTCAGTTTCCCCAAGATGCAAACAGGGAAAATGGGAGAAATAGATGAGATTTGGGGAGAGAATCTTATTCATTTTCTCTGTATTGGGCATGCACACATTTCTTGAATGAATTATTTGGCAACTTAGAAAAATGAGATTGGGAAGGATATCTGCTCTGAGAGATGGGTCAGTTCTATGACCACCACTTTTTATCTTGTAAAGAGAAACTGCCTTTGTACCTCATTTAGAGTGTAATGCTATCATTCCCGGAGGAACTGACAAGCTACTGAGGGAAGAACATTGAAGCATTGGCATAGATTCTTTATAGTTCAAGCATTCAAACGAGGTGGTTGGATAAATTACTCAACATCTATACCCACAGGCTAGAAATGGTCCCAAGACTATGGAGGGCTATAATTTTGTAGTACTGTTTTATACTCAATTTTGATATTTAATATCTTTACTTTTCACTGACATTAGAAAACAGTATAAAAGAACTCAAAGGGACAATAGTGCTTAGTTTCTTTATATAATTTATTTTTTATAAACTGAGAGAGGATCTAGAAAAGGCAGAGTCTTGTCCTCAATTAGAGTGACCATTTTAACCAGAATGAAGATTTTCTCACTTGTGCACAAAGAAATTATAATTTTACTTCACAGAGATGATCAAGACTGATAATACATTATACTTTAGTTTATATTAAAATTTAAAATATTGTGTTAGAGTACAATTGACACTGCTGAAAAGATGAAATGATAGGAATCTCAACACTCAAATATTGATATTTACATGTTGAAAGGACATGTTGGAGATTCTTGTCTAAATCTTTAAATTTCCTTGATTGCATAAATGTCCAAGAAGCAAATGTGAAATGTGGAGAGTTGTATAGTCAAAGAGGCAGGCCTTGTAGCTAGTGAGCAGTGCATTAGTCATAAAGCAAGTGTTCACTGATGGAAAATAGTTCCTTTCATCACAAACCAAAATGCTTACATATGCTGTGTTTATTTTACCGTAACTGTAAAGAGAGAAAAGAAGTCAAGTCAAAAGATTTCTAAGAGCTTCTTTTTTCCCATTAATACATTTATTTACTTTACATCAATATCAGAGCTTCTCTTCCTCCTCTCCTCCCGTTTCTCCCTCAATCCTCTCCTCCCCAACTCCCCCACTGCCTTTCTCTTCAGAGGGGGAAAGATCTCCCATGGAAATCAACCTACCTTGGCATATAGAGTTGCAGTAGAACTAGGTTCATCTTCTCTTATTGAGCCTAGTCAAGACAGCCTAGTTAGGACAAAGGGATCTAAAGTCAGGCAACAAAGTCAGAGACAGCTCCTGCTCCAGTGGTTAGGGAACCCCAACATGCAGATCCAGCTGCATGTCTATTACATATGTGTATGGGGCCTAGGTCCATCTCATACATGCTTTTTGGTTCATAGTTCCGTGTCTGTAAATCCTATGGACTCGATTTACTTGATTCTTTAGGTATTTATTTATTTATTTGTTTATTTATTTATTTATCTTTTTAGTGGTGTCCTTGACCTCTGTGTTTCCTTCAATTACTCCTTACCCTCTTCCACAAGATTCCCCAATGTCTAACTATTCTTTGGCAGTGGGTCTTTGCATCTATATCCATCAGCTGCTGGGTGAAGCCTCTCAGAGGACAGTGACATTAGGCTCCTGTCTTCAAGTATACCAGAATATCATTAATAGTGTCAAAGGTGAACTCTCTATCATGGCATGGGTCTCAAGTTGGGCCAGTCACTGGTTGGCCATTTCAATTTCTGCCCCATCTTTATTCCTGCATTTCTTGTAGGAAGAAAAAATTGAGGGCTGAAGGTTTTGTGAGTGGGTTTCTGTCTCCTTCCTTCCATTGGAAGTCTTGCCTGGTTACAGAAGGTAACCATTTCAGGTTTCCTATCCTCTATTGCTAGGAGTCTCTCCATCCACCTAAGATTTCTGTTTTATTTCTCTGTCTGACTAAAGAGGTTGGGCCTTCTTTGACAGCTTCTTTGGGTCTGCGGATTGTAGCATAGTTATCCTGTACTTTATGGCTAATATCCACATATAAGTGAGTACATACTATGTGAGTCTTTCTGGGTTTGGGTTACCTCACTCAGGATGATATTTTCTAGTAACCTTCATTTGCCTGAAAATTTTGTGATAGTCTTGCTTTTAATAACTGACTAGAATAATACCATTGTATATGTGCGACATTTTCTTTATCTTTTAGCTATCCTGTATTTTTTCTTTTTTCTTTTTTTCATGTGAAGTTCAGTATTGTTCTTTCAATGTCTGTAAAACATTGTCTTCGATGGAAATAAAGAAAGTATCTAATAAAAAAGAAAAAATTGTCTTGGAATTTTTATTGCAATCACATTGAATCTGTAGATTGCTTTTGGTAAGATGGCCATTTTCATTGTTACTTCTACCAATCCTTGTGTATGGGGAGATCTTTCCATCTTCTAATATCTTCTTCATATTTTCTTCAGACATTTTAACTTCTTGTCAAACAGGTCTTTCACTTGCTTGGTTAGAGTTACACCAAGATATTTTATATCATTTGTTGCTATTGTGAAGAATTTGTTTTTCTAATTTCTTTCTCATCCTTTTGATCTTTTGTATACAGAAAGGCTACTGATTTTTTTTTTTTAGTTAATTTTGTACCCAGTAAGTTTGGAGAAGGTATTTATCAATTGTAGGAGTCCCCTGGTAAAATTTTTAGGATCACTTATGTACACTATCATGTAAACTATAAAAAGTGATGCTTTGATTTCTTCCTTTCCAGTTTCTTGCCCTTGATATCCATTAGTTGATTATTACTCTAGCTAAAACTTCAAGTACTGTATTGAATAGATATGAAGAGAGTGCACAACCTTGTCTAGTCCCCAATTTTAGTGAAATTGGTTTAAGTTTCTCTTTACTTAATTTGATGTTGGCTATTGGCTTACTCTATATTGCCCTTTTTGTGTTTATGAATGTACATTGTATCCCTGTTCTCTCTAAACCTTTTAACATTAAGGGGTGTTTTTGTTAAAGGTTATTTTCAGCATCTAATTTGATGATCATGTGTTTTTCTTCTTTCAGTTTGTTTACATGGAGGATTACATTGATCAATTTTCATATTTTGAACCACTCCTACATCCCTGGGTGGATGCTTTTGATATGCTTTTTAAATTCATTTTGTAAGTAATTTATTGAATATTTTTACATAAATGTTCATAAGGAAAATTGGTCTGAAATTCTCTTTCTTTGTTGATTCTTTGGTTGGTTGAGGTATGGTGACTGTGGCCTCATAGAATGAGTTTGGCAGTGTTCCTTTGTACCTATTCTGAGGAATAGTTTGAGGACTGTTGGTTTTAGCTCTTCTTTGAAAATTTGATAGAATTCTGACCTAAAGCCATCTGGACCTGCACTTTTTTTTTTTTTTTGGTTGGGCATCTTTTAACATCTGCCTCTATTTTCTAAGGGGTTATATGTCTATTTAAATTATTTACCTGATCTTTATTTAAATCTGGTAGGTGATATCTATCTTGAAAATCATACATTTCATTTAGATTTTCCAATTTTGTGGAATGCAGGTTTTGAAGAAAGATGTAATGATTATTTGGATTTCCTTAATATCTGTTGCTATGTCTCCCTTTTCATTTTTGATTTTATTAGTTTGGATATTCTTTTTCTATCTTTTACTTCATTTGTCTAAGAGTTTGTCTAGTTTGTTGAATTTCTCAGAGAACCAGATCTTAGTTTTGTTGATTAATACCCATAAGTTTTGAGTATGTTTTGCATTCATTTTCATTGAATTCTTTCTTCCTACCTTTCTTCGTTTTTTCTTTCTTTCTTCTCTCTCTCCTTCCTTCTTTTCTGTATTCTCTTTCTTTCTAATTTATTGATTTCAGTCTTTAGTTTGACTCTTTCCTATGATCTACTCCTCTTGGGTGTTTTTGTTTGCTTTTAATTCTATAGCTTTCAGGTAGCCAGTATGAGATTTCTTTACTTTCTTTATAAAGGGACTTAATACTATGAAATTATTTTTCTTAATGCTGCATTCATTGTGCCTTCTAAGTTTGGGTATGTTTTGCATTTGTTTTCATTCTCTCTCTCTCTCTTTCTCTCTCTCTCTCTCTGCCTTTTTCCTCCCTTCCTTCTTTCCTGACACAGTTGTCATTCAGTAGAGAATTGTTCAGCTTCCATGAGTTTGTAGAGTTTTTATTTTCTCTGTTGTTTTTGAAATTCCAGCTTTAATCCATGTTGATCAGACAGGATACAGGGGTTATTTCAAATTTATTGTATTTGTTGATGCTTGCTTTATAATGGAGTCTATACTTAATGTTGGAGAAGGTTCCATGCAGGTATCATCTTGGTGCATTTTTCCTTTGATGAGTATGAAGTGTCTTCCTACATTTCTTTTATTTAATTTTGGTTGAAAGTCTATTTCATTAGATATTAGAATGGCTACTCCAGCTTTCTTCTTGCCTCAGTTCACTTGGAAAAATTTTACCAGTCTTTTACTCTGAGGTGATATCTATCTTTGTCACTGAGGTGTGTTTCTTGCATGTCGCAGAAAAATGGACCTTATTTTTGCATCCAGGTATATTATTTGTGTTCAGGTAAAATGTTTATAGATATCTGTTAGAGCCAATTAATTCATAAAGCCTATTAGTTTCATTATTTCTCTGTTTAGTTTTTGTTTGGATGACCTGTCCATTGGTGAGAATGCGGTATTGAAGTCTCTCACTATTAATGTGTGGAATTCAATGTGGGGCTTAAGCTTTAGTAATGTTTCTTTTACAAATATGGTTACTCTTGCATTTGGTGCATAAATAATTAGATTGGGGCATCATTTTAGTGGATTATTTTCTTTGATGAGTATAAAGTGTCTGTCTACATTTCTTCTGTTTAATTTTGGTTGAAAATCTATTTCATTAGATATTAGAATTGCTGCTTCAAGTTTCTTGCCTCAGTTTGCTTAGAAGAACTTTTACTAGCCCTTTATTCTGAGGTAACACCTATTGTCACTGAGGTGTGTTTCTTGCATGCAGCAAAATAATGGATCTTATTTTTGCATCCATTCTGTTAGGTTATGTCTTTTTATTGGGGAAATCAGTCCACTGAAATTGAGAGATATCAATGACTAACATTTGTTCATTCCTGATTTTTTGATGTGTGTGTGTGTGTGTGTGTCTGTGTATGTGAGTGTGTAAATGTATGCATGTGTATGCTTCCCTTTGGTTTTGTTGTCATGGAAAACCACATTATTATTATTGTTGTTGTTGTTGTTGTTGTTTCCTCTGTTTTCTTGATTGTAGTTATCTTCCTTGGGTTAGAATTGTCTTTCTACTAACTTTCCTCCAACATGTTTCAGAATCTGGAATCTACTCAGTGTTTGCTGGCTGGGCCTTTCCAACGACAGAAATTCTGCCATCATCCATACTGATGAGGCAAGCTCTGAAGTCCTGTACCCCAACTATCAGAACTGCTGGGTCCTGAGAGAGAAGACCAGGGCCGGAAGAAGGCTGCCATTTTGCAGCCAGGCATCTCAGAGGATTTGGAAAAGGTGATGATTTGGGTGAGCATCAACAACGGTGATGATGTGGACTTCTTCCTTCTCCTGGACAACGTGGCTGCTAGACAATGAGCACAGCCTTCTAAGCTGTCAGGCCCTGAAGAGATTCGCCCAGCTGATTGAGCAGAAAGCTGTGGATATGGCCTTGTACATGCTGCAACAGACAGACAGGGAAGGTATTAAAATGGTGGTGGGTCCATTCCTACACATCCTGGAAGGAAACCTGCTCAAAGCTATGGACTCTACCACCCCACCCAGCAAGACCAGAAAGATGTACCTCTGTGTGACACATGATATAACCCTCCTACCTATGCTATTGGCCTTCGGGATTTTTGACCAGAAATGGCCCCCATTTGCTGTTGACCTGACCATCTTCTGTAGGATGGGATTTGTGGCTAGATATCGTTCAAATTTGGATTTGTCATGAAATATCTTGTTTTTTCTATCTGTAAGGATTGAAAGTTTTGCTGGGTATGATAGTATGGGCTGACATCTGTGGACTCTTATAATCTGCAAGGCATTTGCCCACATTCTCCTATCCTTTAGAGTCTGTTAAGAATTCAGGCGTAATTTTGATAGGTCTGCCTTTATATGTTACTTGGCCTTTTCCCCTTGCAGTTTTTAACATTCTTTCTTCTGTACATTTAGTGTTTTGATTTATTATGTGGTAGCGGAATTTTCTTTTCTGGGCCAATCTATTTGGTGTTCTATAAGTTTTTTATATGTTTATAGGTTACTTTTTCTTCTATAATTTTGTTGAAAATACTGTCTGGGCCTTGGATTTGAGAATCTTTCCCTTTTTCTATTCCTATTAATTTGGGCTTTTTGCAATATCTAGATTTCCATGAGCTTCTTAAATGGTAACTGTCCTTCCATGTCTCTGTGTATGTCCAGAAGAAGGTTTGCCTTAGTCAACAGGCTCCTTTAGCATCTGAAACTTAAGGCATCTGGTAGTCTGTTGAATGGCATAGGAGAAAATGGAAGTGAGTATAGAGTAAATATGAGATATGCAGTTTAAGATATACACGTGGAATTTTGGAAAATGAGGAAATTATGTTGTATAAACTCTATTCTGCAGTAGTTAACATAAACTATTTGTATATATAGTCAAATTATATGTATGTATGTGTGCCTGTAATCCACTTGAATATAGGTGCTTGGAGTGGCCAGAGAGCTTCAGATCTGAAACTGGAGATGCAGGCAGTAGTGAGATACCTGGAGTAGGTGCTAGGAATCAAACCCAAGTCTACTGAAATAAGATTAATTCTTCATTATTTCTGGGATATGTTCCTAGACTCAAATGGAAAAATATTAATATTTTTATTTTATATATGTATATAATAGGTCAGATGACTTTAACCAAACTATCCTGTTAAGAAGGAAAAGAAAAGTATTTTCACTTAAAAAGAGAAGGCAGTGGTCGGAGGTGGGAATTGAAGTAGTGATTTTGTAAACGATAAGAGAAAATCTGAGCAGACTGGTTGGAAGAAAGAGAATAACATGGCCAAACATGTAAGAGATAATTCCCAGTGGCACTGTAGTTGCAAATGTCTTTAAGTTGGGATGTTGCTCATCCATTTGGCTGGTAAACCTTCTTCTATATGGTTCCTGGGTAGACAAACATTAAATGTGGTCCAACGACATTAATGACTTTGAAAATTTGCTATGGGACTTAGGTGCTCTACAGATAAAGAGAAATCAGGAAGGAAATGACTCAGATCAAAAGCAAGCTCTAATTGTTACAAAAGTTATATTCTAGCCATGGAGGAAGGTAAGAAGTGCAGGGGGATCCTGTTGTGTTTAATAGAAAGGTTCCCAAAATTACATTGATGTGATGCTCTAGGGAAGAAGGAGGAGAAAGCAAGTTAGGATAGTGGGATACATTATCAATAAAGACACTCAAAGAGGTTATCATAGTGTGAAATGTGAGAACTGAGAGAAAAATTTTCTGCTAATGACAAAAGGCTATATGTTGTATTACAGAGAACTTGCCAGAGAACAGTAGAAGCTATTTAGAGGTAAGACCAATAGGAGTATCCAGAAACTGAAACAAATTTCTGTTCTCATACTCTATCAGAAGGGAAGCATGTAAAACAAGAGTATTGGGAGCCAATGTATAGCTTCCCTGTTAAAGAATGTAAAGCTTATATGGAAGTCTGGAGCATATTATCAAATACCAGTCTAAACCTACTCTCCTTGGAGAGCTTATTTTCAGAAGTCACCAACTCTCAAGCATCTTTGGTGTGGGATGGTCTAGAGTCATGATAGCAGCAAACTGGGGTAGTGATAGCAACTGATGAGCTGGACACTGCCTGTTTTGTTAGTCCACATTCTCCCGGGAACTTAACCAATTAAACTTTCCCAATGAAAAATTGACTTCTGCAGTAATGAGGCTGAGAGATCCCGTTCAGTTTTAACAAGTTGAAGTTTTGTAAAAAGGAAAAATGGGTACTCCTCTGAGGACTTCAGAGAAGCACAGTTTTTTGAGCCTTTCTTCTAAGAAAAGAGAGTATTTATTTGCTTAGGCTCAGAACTCTGTCACATGGTAAAGAGTCGAAGGATCTCAATAGAGGAGATGATTTAGGATATGAAAAAAAATGAGAGATGCTTACATGTGTGGCAAAATAACATCAGGATCAAAATGTCTGAACTTTGAAACAATGAAGATTGCAAGGACTATAAACTACTATCTTAGATCATAATTTTGTACACAGTATTTGATGAGTTTTTTAGGATGCAGTAGAAATAACAGATTCAAGGTGCTATAGTAGGTGATCAGGAGTTACTGAGGGTATATAGGAGAGTTGGGAGGCATTTGATTGAAATGTTACTCTCTTGATTATCCTTAACATCTGACCCGTAGTGGCCTAGCATGGTGATTCTTTATTTGGTGTATTACACATCTTTTGAACAGTATCAATTAGACAGACTGATGGCAGTGTTCATTTTTCTTCCAAATTTTGAGCTCCAGGAGAGCAAAATATGATTTCTTATTCTTTATGCTTCAAGTGCAATAGATGCTAAAGAAATCTGTCTGTGTAAATAAGACTACAAACAACATGAACAAATAAATTTTATTTGTTCTCTTTTTTTTATTTTTTTGTTTTTTTGTTTTGTTTTTGTTTTGTTTTGTTTTGTTTTGTTTCAAGACAGGGTTTCTCTGTGTAGCCCTGACTGTCCTGGAACTCACTCTGTAAACCAGGCTGGCCTCGAACTCAGAAATACGCCTGCCTCTGCCTCCCAAGTGCTGGGATTAAAGGCGTTCACCACCACCGCCCAGCTTATTTTGCTTTTTTTAATGTAAGAAAGTCTATGAATCACTTTCACTAACTTACTGTTCAATATGATACTGACTAAATGTTAATTCTGAGAATAATATATGAATGTATTTTATAAGAAAAAAGTGTTGAAATAAAGATGCATGTTTACTTCTGACAGTTCATTTGAATTATGTGTACACTTTCATTTCTTCTCTCACTTTGAGCTTTAGGTGTATTATACATCTACAATAATAAAAATATACTTTTAAGATGTACTAAAAGTAAGATATATTATTTTATTTTATTATCTAAATATTTGAATATAACTTCAGTCTGTATGTACTACATATATATAAGTATAAATATATATATACACATATATACATGTATACATATGTATATGTATACATATGTATACGTATATATATACATGTATACATATGTATATGTATATATACATATAAACATATATATGGAAGTGTGTATGTGTGTGGTCAGAAGGCAGCCTCAAATGTTGGTGCACCTTGTTTGAGGCAATGTCTTTTTGTTATTTCCCTGTTGCATATTACATTCTAGGTCAGCTGGAATGCAAGCTTCCAAGGACTCTCCTTCCACAACCTCCCATCCCTTTCTAGTAGTTCTGAATTGCAGGTGCTTGTGCTGCATGTCCAACCATTATATTTGGTTCTTGGAATTTGAACTCAAGTACTCACATTTATTTAGCAAGTGCTGTTTAGCTTCTGATAGATCTTCCCATCTTACATTTTTATAATGTCAAAAATCACTTATGCTTAATTAAAATAGACTAAAAGTGATAACCGTATTTAGTCTTCTCATTCAAATAGGTACTCTGAAGTAACCTTGAGAAGTTTGGAGGACTCTATCTTGCTGAGGTGATAATCATATTATTTGGAAGAGCCAAGGATGGAGAAGAGGCTCAGCTTGCCATGTGTATAGAAGGGCACAGTTTGGCCAGCTACGATCAGTGCATTATCTGTATAATGAGGAGCACACAAATCCTCTCATTTATTTTCCATATATCCTTGCTCTACTTGATAAAACAATTGGCTGTTTAACGTTCATTTTTCTACAACAACCATACAAAGGATATAATTTCTAAAAAACCACTGTTTTATTTATTACGGGTAGAGTTGTTCAAGCCTGCTAAGCAGGTACTGACTTAATGATGTCAGACAGGCAGAGTGTTGAAAGAGGCACATAAAACTTATTTTAAGGTCCATTTATTATCTGGAGTTTTGGAGTCTTTCCTCGTTTGCAAATTTCTTTCCCCTCTAAAAGTCTTCATCCTTGAGACGTGCTTGAAATGAAAGCCAGTTCTTGCTAGACTTGCAAAATCACAGCCCAGGCAGCATGGCCCCTGGGAGAGACCATCTCATCCATCAGAGCCGCTGGCTTTTGAAAGCGAGAGGCCTGTGAATAGTCAAGATGATGAATCCCAGGGGCAGGCAGCATCCAGGTTGCACATCCTGGATGATGCCAGTGCAAGCTGTGGTAATTCCTGGCATCAGTGATGCAGGGATCCTTTGAGATACCAGCTTTGCCTGCCTCAGAAACAATGTATAGTTTGTCTCTGCTTCCTTAGGCACATCACAGCATCCACATGCCAGCAGAATGGAAGTAGAAAATATGGGGTCTGCTGAGAAATTTAGTATTTTAATAAGCAGATTTCTTATTAAAAATATGAAAAATCAGGATCAGAAAGAGATTTCTGTGTATTCCTAGTCTCACCCTTGCCTGTGACCCAGCTCAGCTTACTGGTTCAATTGGATAAATGTATTGACTTCATCCCGTATGACAGGCACTGGAGTTTGGGGTTGGGGATAAATCATGAGCAAACTGATATAGTTTTGGCTATCAGAGTTGGAAAGTACAATAAAAAATTATAATACTCTGTGATGAGTGCTAGGACCTATCTAAAGTGAGCAGTCAACAAAATACAATCCAGTAAATAAAACCTGCCCACTTACTAGCTATGATGTTGCCTATAGATTTCTATCACTTCTGGTCTAGATTATATTCTCAGGAATGGCATAACAATGGACTTCAAGGTGGAGGCTTGAAGTCTCTAGTCAAGATGTTAGCAAGACCATGATTTCTGTGAGAAATTTAAGGGGAAATCTTTCTTTAGTCTGTAGCAGGTCTGCCAATGTCTTTACATGCTCTTCTCTCATTTTTCTCTGTGTATTCTTTCCTCTATCCTTAAGGATAGCACTTAATATATTTGAGGTCCATCCTCACCCATTGTGACTTCAAGTTAACTTGGTAATATCTCCAAGGTCTCTACTTCCAAATAAGATCACCATTTTGGATTAAGACTTGAACCTGCTTTCTTTAGAGGGCATACTTTATCCCATTATATATCCTAAAATTTCTTTATCGTTTTCTTGTGGCAGCTTGTCTTTTACCATTGTCTCTTTCCAGGGATAGCTAACCTTTTGGACAGTTGACTTTGCTTGATGTTCAACTCTCTTTAAATAATGGAACCTGGTTCCCCACTAGTGCTGTAGAGAGTCTTCACCTTGAGCAAAAGATTGTGTTTGCTCTTAAAGTATGTTTATGACTCCTATGAAGGAAATCCCCTGGACTATTCTACCTCTGACCCTGGGTATGGATATTAGTTAAGCGAAGAGAAACTGACAAGTTTCACTGGACTTAACATAAAACATAAAGTAAGAATTCCCCTGAAGTTAGGAGCCTTTTTGAAAGGCCTCTGGCTCCAGCTCCCTATGAAGGTCCTCCTAATGTCCCTAAGGGCCCATGATATATGCCTTCTGTATTCACAATATCAGAATTATTACTCAGTGGTTGCTCCTCCCTCTTGGTGGAGATGCCAATTCACTAACTTTCAGAACAACAACAACAAAAAATCTCCATGTGTTACCATGGTAACACAATGGAGAAAACATATTTGCCGGGTATACCAGATAGAAGCCACTGAGAACATGGTTTATGTAGAATGAATTATGATTCTAGGGCTGTCTAAACCATTCTTCAAGATCTTAGCAAATATTCAAGAACTATCAATTCCATTTTCAGATCCTGCCTCATAATCTGTCCTATTTATTTATACAATAAGGACTAAGCCAGTTTATATTTTCTGAACAAAATGGATTGTTATCCAGCTTAGGTTGGCATTAGCTATAAGCAGTCTTACCAGAGAGTAGGTTGAGTTCTACTCCTGCCTGTGTTTATGCTTCTGTCCTCTCTCTGTTTCTGCCCATACATTTCTTTTTCACTCTCACTGGTTTTGCCTTTGTTAGAGCAAATACACACCTTATCTCTGAAGCCATGACATCTAGGTTACCTTCAATCTTTCAGTGTGAATATATGTGTCTGAGTGTATGTCATACTCTGCCCACACATAAACAAACACACAAGCAGGTGTTCATGCAAGCTGGTGAATATGTGCCTGTGCATATGTGTGCAAGTGAATACATATTTGTGGAAGGTACAGATGTCTATCTCGATGGTTATTTCTCTGGCTCCATCTACTTTGTGGCTTTAGACAGGGTCTCTCACCAAGCTGGCTAGCTGGGCTGGCCAGGGAGTCTCAGAGGTTGTCCTATTTCTGATTTCCTAGCACTGTGATTACCGAATGTACTGTCATATATGGGTTCTGGAGATTTTAAGTCAGATCTTCAGTCTTTAGGTTTACATGGCAAACACATAGCAAACTGAGCCATCTCCTTAGCATTAGGAATTCTGCTCTATTGAACATATCTTTCTGATATTAAAATATTTATGTATTTATAATTTTAAGATGTTTCTAATTTCAATTATTGAAAAAAATACACATTATCTTTATCCCATCCCGTCTTAATCTCATTTCATCCCATGATGATAATTTATTATTATTTTAAGGGCTTAATCTGCAGGTTTCAATTTTTCTTTTCTTTACCATTCATTACCATCTTCTATTTGGCCAGTTGTTACTACCTGTTGAAAAGGGAATGGGACTTTTAAAGACCTCTCTGAAATGTACTATTATTTTGATAGTTCAGTGGTTAAAAGTTTAGTAAACATGCTTGCACCCATTCCCAAGAAAAGCAAAGAAGTAAAGAAAAAGTACGTGATTAAGTGATATTCCTCATGTTGAGCTTGGAGTGTCATCATCAGAAACAAGGACTCCTGATAGCCATATTGCCTACAGTTCAGGCCACAATGACATCAGGCTATATGTATCAGTAACATTGATGTGGCCTTTGCCACTGTCAGAGTAAAGGACCCTCCTGAGAAACTGCAGAGAAAAGTACTGTCTGATACAGATAAACTGACATGACAGTTTTTCCAAATTCTTGCTGAATTTGGAATTAATAAGGGAGGGGCTTCTAGGACACCTTTCCCAACCACGCACAGCTTCTGACTTGATTGATCTGGAGTAAGACTGGAAGTGGGCGTTATTGTAAAACTCTGCAAGTGATTCTCAGTCAGGAAACACTGGTATGTGATACAGGGAAACTCAGCTTTTCATGTATGCAGGGCTCTGGCTCTTCTATAAAGTAGAAATGATACTTCTCCCATGTCTGAGTTAATATGTGATATAAACATCTAAAAATCATGCAGTGAAGGGCCTACACTGAGAGGCTAAATAAAGACTATGCCTAGTCCATGTCACACATTTCCACCTTCCCAGTCATCCAGCTGTTGTGTGGAGAGTAATTGCCATTGGAACACAATCTTTCAGAGTGCCAGAAACTACCCCATTTCTCCATGAACCTAAGAAATCTCACTCATTTGGGCATTATTTTTAATAACTCTTTGCATTGCTCTAATGAAAAATCTACTCTTAATAAGGCTTCTTGCATTTGATTACTTGATTTGGTCCTCTTCTCAACAGCACCTTCTTTCTTTTACATGAGTGATCAGTATCACTGATTCCCTGTTATGACCATCTTCAAAGTAGTGAGAGGATATAGCCAGATGGTTAGGGGGTTAGAGTGTCTGAGGTGTCAGTGGATCCAACTAGGACTATTTACCAATTTAACATGGAAATGACATTTAAGTCCTGGGATTTTATTCAGGTGACCCTCTGTAAACTTTGAGAGGCACTTAAGATTTAGAGAACATTGGATTATTATAGCAGCTATTTAAGCATTGACTTGTTTACTATGGAATGAGTCAGATGCGTGAAAATAGGATAAAAATAGATAACTGAGTGTCATTTATGTGGTGATATTTATTTATGGCTTGCAACACCTACAGTATTTTTCTTAGCACATGGTAACACTCACAAGAGGTAGCTATGTAGTATTTGGGGATCTCGTGTACTGAACACTAAACAAGTTTCTGTCCCACAAACAACCACTTCTTCTTGAATTTTTATTGTGGCTTTCTTCTGGCTACTCACAGGACAATGTGTCTAGTTTGGGAATGCTATCTGTGGGGAAGCTTCTAGCATTCTCTCTCTCTCTCTCTCTCTCTCTCTCTCTCTCTCTCTCTCTCTGTGGTGAACATGTGGTATTATATTGAGGCTTAGAAGAGAAAACTAGGTCTTTGTTTATTTTTTTATCACTGGAGATCAAATGCAGGGTTTTGTGAGTGGTAGACTCTACCAGTATTTACCAATGTGCTACATCTACTTAGAATGACAGTGTTTATTATATAGAAATAGTATTCATGTACTCTCCTTTAACCTATCCCCATGTAGTGTTTAGCTTAGTTAGTGAGTGATATTGTTTAGTTGGTCACCTTATAAAGGGGTTGTGTGTGTGTGTTGGATTATTTTTATGTCAACTAGAAACAGGTTGGGGTCATTTTGCTAGAGGGAACCTCAGCTGAGAAAATACTTCCCCCAGACTGGCTTGCCTGTAGGCAAGCCTATGGTGCACATTCTTGATTGATGATTGATGATTGATATAAGAGGACCTATCTCACTGTAGGTGTTGCCACCCCTGTGTTGATGGTTCTGGATATTATTAGAAAGTAGGATGACCAGCCAAAGAGTATCCATGGCCCCAGCTGCATATATAGCAGAGGATGGTCTTGTCAGGCATCAATGGGAGTAGAGGTCCTTGGTCCTGTGAAGGCTCAATGCTCCAGTGCTTGGGAATGCCAGAGCAGGGAGGTGGGAGTGGGTGGGTGGGTGGGAGAGCGCCCTCATAAAAGCAGGGGGAAGGAGACTGGAATGGGGGTTTCTGGAGGGGAAACCGAGAAATGGGATAACATTTGAAAAGTAAATAAATAAAATATCCAATAAAAGAAAAATAAATAAACAAGTAAATAAAATTAAAAAGCTGAAAAGGAAGGAAGGAAGGAAGAAAGAAAGAGAAAGAAAGCAGGATGAGCAAGCCAGGGCAGCAAGCAACATTCCTTTGTTGTCTCATCACCAGTTCCTGTGATTCAGGTTTCTGTGTTTGAGTTCCTACCTTTACTTCCTTCTATGATGGACTATTAAATAGATTATAAACAAAATATATGGTTCCATCCCCAAGTTTCTTTGGTCATTGTGTTTTATGGGAGCAAGAGAAAGCAAACAAGGACAATATTTAAAAAGAACCTAGCTCATCATTTCTAAAACAGTAATCATATGAGTAATCTCTAAAGGAGTAATACCATATGAGGGATTTATGCATTTTTTTACTAAATTATATATATATTTGGAATCTGTTACATTCATGCAAAACAATGACTGAAGTAAATGCAATGTCAATCCCAGTTTAAAGGTACAAAGAACAACCATTTGAGCAGTAACTAAACTTGCTGCTCTTGCCTGTCAAGACTCTGACTAAATGTACAAAGTGTAAGAAAGAGATGTGGAGAAGGCAAATGATATGTATGTCCTTTAGAACTAGATGCTTTGTGTCTAATGCTTTCTTTCTCTGCTAAAGGCATGGATTTTAATATGACTCACAGCCTCACACACACACACACACACACATACACACACACACACACACACACAGAGAGAGAGAGAGAGAGAGAGAGAGAGAGAGAGAGAGAGAGAGAGAGAGAGAGATACGCATACCATACCACACATACACACACATCACACTCATACCACACAAACACACACACACACACACACACACACACACACCTGAGTCAGGAATCTTGACTGGTTGTGGGTGTACCTCAGACTACAAGATAGTTCATGTTATCGGATGCAATGGCATTTAACATATGAGAGAGATGACACAACAGCTTATTTGGGGAAAAATAATGCTACAAATGTATAGTGCTTGTGTGTACCTCTTGTGCCTTTCCATCACTGGTCTCTCTGTCCCTCCTTTTCATTGATATCTATGGGTTATTTGAATAGATACATAGAAACTCTTGACCTGGATAAAAATTCCTTCTCATTGCAAAAACTGCTGCACACTGGTTTTCTATCAAACTATTTCTTTCTGGCTCTCCAGACCATCGTCAACTAGCTTCAGCACATGTGCTCAAATCATGGCCTCTGATGAACTTCCAATAATGTCTATCCCTGTATTTCACTAAATAAATATGAAGCATTATCTAAGTATCCCAGGAAAGCAGTAAGTGTGTGTGTGTGTGTGTGTGTGTGTGTATGTGTGTGTATGTGTTCTACCATCTCTGAAGTTAAATACAAATTATTTGACTTTTGTTATCAACAAGTTCTCAATTTTGCCTTTGAAATTATGTATCCCAAATAGTTTTAAGGAAAATGGAGTTTGTTTGTAGGGAGAATATGCCCTTTGGCTTAGGAACCCAGTAAGAAAGAGCCATTGTTTGTTCCTTTATTCATCCAACTATTAATTGAATATCAATTACATTTCAAGTGCTAGGCATGAATGGAGGTGACTAGAAAATGTCCTTACTTTAAGGAGCTTTTATTCTCCAATACAGATGGATAATATCCAGTGTTTCTGAAGCTTGCTTGAGAATTCCAATCACTTAATCTCTACCTTTGAAACCCAGATCGCAGCCTGGGCATGGTGGCTGAGCATTCAGGAGTCTAAGGCAGGATAAATACAAGTTTGAGGCTCAGCCTGGACAAATAGCAAGTTCTAGACCAGATTGAGCTGCACGGGGAAGACCTTGTCTCAAAGGGCCAAGGGTATGGGTGAAGCTTCATAGTAGATTACTTGTCTAGCATGCACAGGGTTTGATCCCATGTACAGCAAAAACAAACAAGCAAATAAACAAGCAAATACATTATCTGAAGCTTGTTCCCAGAGATTCTGATTTCGTAACAGCAGCAAGGTCTAAGTATTTGCATTCCTGCAAAATTGTGTTTTAAACAGTCGTGATAACCAAATGAAAAGGTAAATACAGAGTATATTGCTAACTAATGGTAGGCATGTAAAGCTAAGTAATAGGAAAAAAACAAGAATGGTACAGTAGTAGATACTGGTATTTTAAGTCGAAATTCCAGAAGATCTTGCCACTTAGCTGAGTGAAGGGTGAGGCCTCCACAGACCAGTACAAGAGGCTTTTGCAGAAGTCTTGGCAGGCAGCACATAGCCTGGCTCCAGTCGTTCACCCTCAACACTTTTAGGGTGCCTCATGCCTCTCTCACTTCATTTAATCTAGTGTGTGAACATTTGGCTTGGTGTTTAATATTTTGTGGCAGAAATAGAGACATGTTGATATTTGAAATCCTATAATCCTAGTACTGGGAAATGCCTCATCAAATCAACCAGATTGTAGTTGAAGCATTTCATAGCAATGAATTCAAGATCCATCACAGAAACCACATAGGTATAGCTTGTTACTGTCCCTGTTTTGTAGGCAAAGAAGCAGAAGTACAGAGAGATTAAGTAATTTGCATCTGCTCACACAGATAGGATCTTTCAAAACCAGTGCCTTAAATTGTGAATGGATGGATGGATGGATGGATGGATGGATGGATGGATGGATGGACAGGTGTGTAGATGGATGAGATATCAAGATTCAGCCCCACAGAGCTACCAAGTGGCTTCTGTATTTTCAGACAAAATAAATTTCTAGGAGAATGGATTCTAATAAAAAACATGTGCATGCCATAGTAGAGGAGTTAGGATGAAAAGAGTGAGTGAGCTCGTCCAGGAGAAAGAATAGCAACTACACAGCACAGCAGTTTTGCTTGTCCAGGTACCAGCCTCCCTCCCCCATCTGAAAGCTGTCCATGCTTTTGGAAGCTGGAGGGCAAGAGAAACCAGATCCAACAAACCCTTTCCTCTCAGGAGAGGCTGACAAGTTGTGCTTTAATCTAATTAATACATTCAGGAAATGGGCTGAGAGGAATGTGATTATTTAATTGTTCTGTTCAAAGGGTAAGAAAGCAAGCTATTAGTCTGAGGTCTTGACTCCAAGGTTCACTTTAGGTTGGTACCAGGAGGAAGGTTCAGGAACAAGAGTAGCTGATTGATTCTTTCCCCTGCTGTTACCCTCATTAATTTACAAAGGCTCATTGTTGTGGTGCTAACTCACAGAGTCTGGAATGAAATGTAAAACAGATTTGAACTGATAAGAATTGTTTTGTATCTGCCATCCAGTAGTGTTTCTTCCCTCAGAGTTCCCTTCTGAAGGTTTTCAGGTACATGGATTTCCAGGCTGATTATAATGAACTCTTTTTCCACATGACAAAAATTATGTCTAATGATTAAACAGCAAGCAGGAAGTAGACTCTTGACATTTGACATTTCATTTCCAGTCCAGCATAAACTTGGCTGCCTCCATACTTTCCCTATGGCTAGAGTAAAGAGAGTCAGGTCAAGTTTCCCTTCTGGGAAACAGGGAAAATACAATGCAAATCTGAACATTTTACCCAAACCAAACCTCATTCACATAGTGGTAATAGTGTTTGTGTGTGTGTGTGTGTGTGTGTGTGTGTGTGTGTGTGTGTGTGTGTGTGTATTTGTATCTGTATGTCTGTGTGTGTGTCTGGGTGTCTGATGTGTGTATGTGTGTGTGTCTGTGTCTGTATGTCTGTGTGTGTCTGTGCCTGTCTATGTGCCTGTGTGTCTCTGAGTGTATCTGTATCTGTGTATTTGTATGTATGTATATATGTACATTTGTGTGTGTGTGTGAGTATGTCTGTATGTGTTTGTATGCCTCTGTCCGTGTATGTGTAGGTGTGTGGGTCTATATCTGTGTCTATGTACTTATATGTCTGCGTGTGTATCTATTTGTCTGTGTCTGTAAGTCTGTGTGTGTCTGTATCTGTGTATGTGTGACTGTGTGTGTTTGTGTGTGTATCTGTGTCTGTATGTCTGTGTGTGTGTATGAGTGTGTCTGTGTGTGTTTGTGTGTCTCTGTCTATGTATGTGTAGGCGTATGTTTTTATGTCTGTGTCTATGTGTCTGTATATCTGTGTGTTTATCTGTTTGTCTGTGTGTCTGTATGTCTCTGTGATTGTCTGTATCTATGTATGTGTCTCTGTGTGTGTGTTTTTGTGTGCATATATGTCTGTATGTCTCTGCGTGTGTGTGTGTGTGTGTGTGTGTGTATGTTTCTGTGTGTTTATGGCTGTGGCTCTATAGGTATGGAGTGGAAGCCTATATTGAGTCTCTTGATCACTTTCTATCTTATTTATTATTTTTTTTTGTGATGTGTCTTCCACGGAGTTAGACTTCTCTGTGATGTCAGCACACGGTCTTTGGTTTCTCTCCTTTAACTGGTTATTTGCTGGATTCCTTTGTTACCTTTAATTTGTCTTCACTTTGATGAATCTTCTTTGGCTCCCTTGAGCAAAGTACTCAACAACTAATGTGATGTCTCGGCTCCTCCATTAATGCCCACCACATTTTATCATAATTGCTTAACTAAATGCATATTTTACGTGATCATCTGTATGTTCTTCATTGAATTGTGAGCTTCTGAGGGCAGCTGAGTCTATCACATCCTAAGGAATCTAAAACAAATTGCTACTGTGTTGTAGAAGTCATTTAATCTCAAATGGAGTTTTCTACCCGACCTTTGATCACTTAGTTCCCAGATAAAAGATACATGTCCTTTATATTTATAATAAGCCTTAATCAGCACTAGAGCTGAGCAAGTATCTACCTTCGAAGCTATTCGAATCTATTTCCCCATCAATAACCTTGAATTATAATTTGCCATGTTCTATCTGAGCAGCTCTTAACTCAAAGCCAGCCCTCATAGCCATGTATTTGTAACCTGTCTAACCTCTGGAGACTCTCCTTTCTCTACCTTCCTCTTTCCTCTCTCATGAACACTTCTGACCCCAAACCTGGGAAACAAAAAACCTTGCCTATCTCTCTTCTGCCCAGCTATCAGTGGTAGGCATCTTTATGCACCAATCAGGAATAACTTGGAGGGGGGCAACAGTTGTGTATTTATAGATTCTCTCCTCCTTAGGGGCAACCAGGCCTTGAGGGCCAGTATTTAGCATTACAATACATAGCAAAAGACCAAACCTCAACACCACTGAAGCCAAATTTATAAGTAAAAAATGGGTGGCTAGTTCAGCACATACGTTTGTGATGATAAAATCATGTATCAGCCAGGTGGTGGTGGCACACGTCCTTAATTCCAGCACTTGGGAGGCAGAGGCAGGCAGATTTCTGAGTTCGAGGCCAGCCTGGTCTACAGAGTGAGTTCCAGGACAGCCAGGGCTGTACAGAGAAACTCTGTCTTGAGAAAAAAATATCATACATAAAACAGAGCCCAGAGACTCCCCCCCTTAAACTGGATGTGACCTCAAAACCTCACCTAGGAAGACTAGCTTTCATGGTACCAGAAGGTGACATGCAAATTTCCAAAGAAGGGAAGTAACAAATATTTCTACTTAAGTATAACACATATGAACCACATTAATGACCACGAAGATAACCCTAAGGGTGCAGTAGTGGCATACATTCTTTGGTAGTAACCAAAAACTCTCTAATTTGACTTATTATCCAATGCACAAGTGAGAAATGATTCCTGGTTCTGAAAACATATCCAACTACCCAGAGCTAATGAAGTCATGAATTTTAGAGGAGAAACTTCAATTGCCTCTTTACTAAATCAGTATGCTCCACCCCAAATACTACATTGTAAATATTTCTCTTTATACCCAAACAAAAGTATAGTTCCCATGCCTCATCAAGGAAACTTCTCTTTGCAACATATGGAAGTTGTTACAAAAAACCACAACCAATCAAAATTCAGAGTTATGGGGCCCAGTCTCAACAGAATCATCTACAGTACTATGCCTGTTATCTAAAACTCAGGGATCGTTGTGAAAGAGCAGGAGGGAAGATTGTAAGAGCCAGAGAAATGAATTTTCTGTGAGATTATATCTCTTACAAATTTCAGATTCTATACTCATAAAATCTCACCTACCTGGCTGCCTAAACATGACCAGAAGAAGGATGACAATAATAAACACGCTAATTTGGATAGTGGAAAACACGGGATCCTCAATTCTTAGAGAAAATACTACACACAACTAAGGAATGCTGTGAACAGATGAAATAATTTCTAGGGAAGAGCACACCAATTGGCTCTCTGATACTGAATGGTCAGCCCTGTATAATGTCTGCAACATTATAAAGACTGATCAGAAAAAAGTATTTAAATACATACTTAAATAAATACATATTTAATTGATACTATATTATAAACATATAATAAACATTATTTATAATTGATACAAATATAGGCAATTAAAGACAATGAGGAAATGAATTTGAAAGAGAGACAGAGAAAGATGTTCCATGGGAGGGCTTGGAGAGTGAAAGGGGGGGGGCGAAATGGTGCAATTCTATCACAGTCTCAAAAAGTTTAACAAAAATTCACATATCAAATACTAAAGCACCCTGTAAACCAAAAAGTACAAATTCTGAAATTAAAAAATTATTTATTTAAGCAGACCCAAATCTATACATCTCAATGAACAGTGAACTTCTATTCAGTTAGAAGGCCATTCTGATGCTGTGGAATTTCATCTTGGAATTTATAATTTCACTGTCAAATATACTTTTATGGACTTATCCACCACAAAAAGAAATCCATGTCAGAGTTTAAACTAGAAAGGTAGTTAACTTTATATGCTTTCTCATGTTTTCTTATAATTTAAGTGTTGTTACCGGGTTAATTACTACATATGGTTTTGTTGTTGTTGATTGAAAGTTCTTTATAATCAAGCTTTAATAATGATAAGTAAAGGAATCACCTGTTTATTTATTCTTCTGGGACTTTTTTTTTACATGTTTTTATTTTGGTGTGTATGGGTAATTTGCTCACATATACATCTTTGCCAGGAGAAAGTATAAGCTCTCCCAGAATTGGAGTTACTGACAATTCTCAGGTGCTATGTATTATTGGGAATTGAACCCAGATCCTCTGCAATAGTTGCCAGAGCCCTTCGCCACTGGGCCGTCCCTTCAGTTCCTTGTCTATTAATTAAAATGCTTAGGAGTATTTTAAAATTCTGTTTCAGTTATGGGGATTTAAATATTTGTCTTTCTGTAAATACAATCATTCATTGATTATAAACTGGGCCCGTATAGAATCTTATGTTTATGTGGAAGCAGTTACTTCTTCAACTAGCCATTCAGTCATGCAAATGACCAATGGTAGACACTGGGGAGAGAGAGAGAGAGAGAGAGAGAGAGAGAGAGAGAGAGAGAGAGAGAGATATCTTTGCTATTGTGGTTTAAATGGGAAATGTCCTTCACAGGCTTATATGTTTAAATACCTGATGCACAGTTGGTGGCACTGTTTGTGGGCTGTGGAATATTTAGCAGGTGGAGACTTACCACAGGAATAAATCACTTGGGGTGATGCTTGAGTTTTTGCAATATGATCACCAAGCTTCCTGCTCTTACCATGCCTTCTACATCCGTTACCATGCTTACCCACCGTGATGGACTGTATCTTTCTGGCACTAAATGCAAATCTTAAGTTACTTTTGTCAGAGTGTTTAATCACAGCAAAAGACAAGTAACTGAAATAGCCCTCTGGGATCAGAGAAGCAAAATTATAAAGGGAATAAGAGTGAGCCCCTGGCTTTGCACACAGTAGCCCCTTGTGTCACTTCAGTGCCTGTCCTACTCACTGATCCTAGGTTATCTCCTACCACTTCATCCTTTCTTCAACATGGTATTTTCATCTCTCCTCAGTTGAACCTTGCAAATGAGGATGCTCTGTGATAGACCTAGGCTGGGACGTGATGCTGATTATAGCTGCCCAGGTCTGCAAAGAAAAATGCAAAGGAGCAATCTTCAGATTTAGTCTTGGGACCTCCACCTTAGGGAATCAGAGCATTTGTAGGTCGATAGGGTTTCTTTACTATTCCATCCTAAAACAGCATTGGGATAGAATCAAAGTAGTTACACAAAATAACAACTTCCTTTGATAAACCGTCACAATATCCTGTGAAAACCAGCTGGAAATTACATTTTCTCCATGTAGTCTGTAGTTTCTTATGGGAAAGAGATGCTTCACTCCTGTAGTTGCTAAGAAAGGCTTTGGATTTCCTCACTCACACTGTCCAATTCAGTACCTCAGTCGATTTAACTGTTCTTGGGGCCTCTGGCTGTGACCAGTGTTTTCTGGTGATGGTTTTCATGAAAGACAGCCTGTCTTTCATTGCCTCAGTCTGGTCCCTGCTCCCCATTGCCTAGATACGGAGGTTAGCAGAGAAGGAGGTGGGGAAGGATGAAGGGTCAAATCTGTTACTTTTTATAGCAGTGGAGTGAAAATAATTTCCTGTGAAAGCTGAGGACATTCCTTCATTACTTTTGCTTCCTGCTCTGGGTCTTATATTCTGGGTGATTTTTTTTTCCTTTTGAAACTTCTATGGGCTAACTTCCTGTGCCAGAGGCTGCTGAGAGCTAGAGTTTTACAAGTGCAGCCCACCTACCCAGCCTTGAGCTTGGAGCAACCATGTATAAACAGAAGGGAGCCACCTAAGCCATCCCTGAATATCTTGGACACAAGATCAAAATTGAAGCCTCAAAAAGGCATCCTGGGAAGAAGTCAACCATGGGATTTTAGGGTAAAGGAAGAGTCTTTGGACAGAATGTGATCTAAATCTCTGCTCCTTGTATCTTGATGCTAATTATTTCTCAATTGTTCTCTCTCTCTCTCTCTCTCTCTCTCTCTCTCTCTCTCTCTCTCTCTCTCTCTCTCTCTCTCTCTTGCTCTCTCTCTCTCTCTTGCTCTCATGTTGTACTTAGTGTATATTTGCTGAGAGTCTGTTTATGATGTATAAGGCTGTGCGGAGTGGACGGGTCAGGCCACAGACACAATTCAAATAGGCTTCCTAAGAAATGTAATGTTCTTATTTTGCAGGCAAGGCTCTGTCCAGGTTTTTCAATATCTTCAGGAATTTGTCTCTTTCTCTGAACCCCATTACTCAATGCTTTCGTCAACTTTATTTTCTCATATAGGCATTTAGTAAACCAGATGGCTACAAGAAACTCCATGCGTATATTCTTGGAGCTTTATCTTCACTTAAAATGTTCTGTACACACCTGTAATCCCACTTAGAAGGCATGTGCATCAGGAGTTCAAGAGCAGCCTTCTGCAGCACAGTGCATTTTAAGTCTCAGGTCTTGTCTTCATGGACAGGAAAGGCATGTGTTACATCCTGACCCAGTCACCATGGTCTTAAGTGAACAGTTCTATTTCTAATGCCCATGCTTAACATTACAGAACCTGGAGGTGGTTTCACCTCTATCTGTACCACTTGACCTAAGAGAAGGGCAAGAGAAAAACTCTCTTATTTCCAAAAGAGATGAATCTTAAAAGAGAACCAACATTTAAAAGTATGCCCAGCTTTATATATGGAGAAAATAGGTTCCTGATGTTAACTAATTTGCTCATAGAGCTAGTAAGTGATTTTAATTGTTTTTCAAATGTGGATTTTATAACTTTGTGACAAGCGCCACCTTTGCAGAATTCACTTCCTCAGTCAAAAGTTCAATATACATTCAATTATGTGGAATTGAATGTGCAGATCAGTTTTGTAATATATAGTATGCTTTGCATTTGTATATAATCTTTTAAATGGCTAGCGGTGATATCACCACCTTCCTATGATTTTTGTCACCTTCAGTATGGCTTGACCTTGATGGCTTGCTTCTAGGAAATAGAATATGGCAAAGTATATAGAATGCCCACCTTGTGATTTGGTTATAGAAGATTGTTACTTCAACTTAGCTGGCAGATCCTCTTTTAATTAGAAAGCTCGTTAGATTGTAAAGACTCACCTGGAGAATGACTGAAAACAGCCATCCTCTGATAACCAGCAAGGAACAGAGAAGAGCATACTCTGCCTAGTACCTTTAATGTGCGCTGTATGAGGGTGCCCAAAGGTTAGCTTGTGAAGCCTGGCATGGGCTGCTACTGTTGTTTTCACTAGCTTGAAATAGCATATTCATCTACAAAGAGATCCAATTTTATGTCACAGCTTGACCTGCTTTCCCACTAGCTTAGCAACACTCCAGGAAAAGATACAGGTATGAAGGCAAAAACAAACAAAAGCAAAGAAACAAAAAACAAACCAAACCAAACAAACAAAAAAACCCAAAACCACCACCACCACCACCATCACCACCACCACTACCACCACCACCACCACCACTACCACCAAACCATGTAGGTGATGAGGTAATGAAAGTACAAGATGCTAGGTGTCATCCAGCATGTCTTTATCAGTGTCACTCTGGTAAACAACTCTTCTTTCCCTGTTGACAAAACACTTAAAACCTTGAATGACCTTGGGTGTTTAAAATCTATGTTTTGGACATTAGACGTGCATATTGTCATTGACAGTTGAACAGAAGGACCAATGGATGTATTAGTCTGTACTGATCAACAATGTCTTCTAATACAAAAACTTTCCTCAGTGGAATCAGAAGATCAGGGTAAAACAAGGAGGGTGGCTGTGACCAGTGTCCTGAAGCCCTGCTTGTGCTGTCTCTTCCCTTAATGAGGTTGGCCATTTCTCCTTAATATACTGCTGGCAATATCAAACTGATGATAAATTTCATCCCATTTTTCATGTCACAAATATTTGGCTAGAAGAAGAAAGATTTAATCACAGGGCAGCTGAAGTCAAATTCATAAGTAATGATGTTTTAAAAGGTGATCCATTCTTATTCCATGCAAATGGCAAAACCTTGCATTATTCATTTTTGATTTGATTTTGTTTGAATTTTTAAACTTTCCTCTGGGTGGGCAGAATGGAAAGATCTTGTTTTAAAAACTGGTTTGTTCACAAGGGAAACAGTCACAGTTTCTTCTAGGAATGTTTTGAAAGACACCCAATTAATACGGCAATTACATTTTTTTTTATCCTGCTAGTGGTTATTAGACATGCTGTATAAACAAATTTATACTTTTCATAGTGAAATGACTGGAATAAAGACTGGGAATTTAGATTTCAAATATGAGATGATAAACTTAGGAAAAGGGAAAAATGTTGAAAATTATTCAACTCCACAGCTATAATTATGGGTCTAAGTTCTACTTTTAAATTCAGGGACTCAGCAGCTTTTGTTGATTTTCAAGGGGTAGGGGAGTACAAATGGTAGCCCACTAAAGACAACTTTCATTTTCCTCATTCCAGGTTACCTCAAATTACTGAAAAAGACAGCAAAGGAAACCCAAAAGTGTGTGGAAACCTGGACAGGTTTGGTGAGGTGAGACTCGGTGGTCAAAGAGAAGAAGCTGCTAATGGTTCAGTTGCACAAAGAACGTCTAACAGTGACAGCCCAATGTCATGGTGGAAGGAGTCTGGAGCAGACAAAAGCTGAGGTGGTTTTAGGTGAAGGTTTGTATTTACTGGCTTACAATTGTATGCCTGCATGTTAGTATTTACTGGCTTACTACCCTATGAGTTTTCACACATATTTAACAAATACACTTTAAGGGAAGATTTTGAACTTTGTGTGTCTACCGTGACTGGCTTACTGTGTGGATGATACAATCAAAACCATGAATGTGTCTATGAACACTAATTAGTGGTGCCACTTTAAAAAAAAACACATACAAAACTCACTATGATGCATACACCTTTTCCACTCACTCTTCCTTAGTGGTCTCTGAATTTGGGGAAAATGTTCCATTTGTGGATGAGCATTCCATAGACATTTACTCTTTGTATGTTGAGCAATTGTGAATTCTTGTGGTAGCCACTATCTACTGTAAAAGGAAACTTCTCTGATGAGTTCTGAGAACTCAATAGGTTAGTTGAACTAATCTATTGGTATAGCATACAAATTTAGAGAACAATTGGATACTATGTCTTTTTAAGAAAATATTCCTACTATTGTCAACATTGAGGCCTATGAACTCTCCATCTAAGGGTTGGTCAGATTAAAAGTACCTGTGGAGAGCGGTAGAGCAGGAGAGGCATTCGCCTTGACAAGATGGCTCCTACATCCGCTGTCGACTCCTGGTAAACAACTGTTTGCACATGTGCGTAGAGTGAAAAGGCGCCAAGTCACGGCCCATCCCGAGGTGTCACATGGGGTGATGAGCAAACAGCCAATCATGGGCGGACACCACGCCGCGCTGTGGTGTATATAAGCAGTGCCGATTATTGGCTCGGTCCTTTTTCCTCTTCATGATGCAATAAATGCTTGCTGCAGAAGGATCCTAGTGTCTGCGTGTCTTCTTGCTGGCAAGACGACTGCGCGGGCTATAAGTACCAAGTGTTCTGTTTGCTTCTGCAGAGTGGCCCTTAAATCTAATGAGAAAGAAGTTGGTTTCTCTTGTAATATTTATACGACTATTGCTCCCATGTGACTCTCTTGCCAGGAAAGTTGCTATTGTAGCCTATAGTGCATGAAAGTAAGACTCAGAAGTGTCCATGCTTCTACAGATACATGAGTTTTGGCAAAGATAACAGAAATCAACATTGAACCAAACTCTTTAAGAAATGCATTTGGGAAAACTGGATGTGTTCATGGGAGAAGATGAAGCTTTAATCTTCTTTCTCTCATTCTACACAAAAGTGAATTCCAAGAGGATTGAATGTCTCAATGTTAAATCTGGAACTCTGAAACTTTCCAGGAGACAGAACAGGGAGAACACTTCAGCATATAGGCTCAGGTAAGGACTTTCTGAAGAAGGCTCTCGTCCCCCCTCCCTAAATTGAAACAATTACCAAGTAGGATGTTTATAGTATTAAAACTTCTGTAATCAAATGATCAAATGAAGGATTATTCCACAGAATGGGAAGGATCTTTGACATCTGTACATCTGACAGAGGATTAGTATTTAGAATACATACATATCAAAGAACCTGAACACTAAGAAAACAACCAACCCATTTGAAAAATGGGCTATAAAACTGAAAAAGGATTTCTGAGAAAAGCAAATGGCCAAGAACTCATTTTAAAAGTGTTTATAATTCTTGACTCTCAAGAAAATAAAAATGAAAATTTCTTTGAGATTTTATGACAATCCAGTAAGAATAGATGTGATTAAGATATAAAGAAGGGCATTTCATTCCAATCAAGAGGCAATGAAGACAAAAATGAGAAAACATTATAATCCTGAACATATATGCATTAAACTTAGCTCCACACAATTTCAAAATAGCATACTAGTGGCCTTAAGCAAAAATGGTTAACACAAACACAGCAGTATTGAGTAATTTTTAATAATCTACTTTCTTAAATAGAATGGCTATCTGAAAAAAAAAAAACAGAATAGAAACATTATAATTAAAAGACATCATATACCAAGTGGACCTAAAGGGTGTCTAAAGAAACTTCTACCCAAACACCAAGAATATAGATTCTCTTCAGCAGCCCAGGAAAGCATGCTTAAAATAGACCACATACCAAGTCATAAAACAAATCTTAACACATTCAGAAAAATTGAAATCATTCTGTGTATTATGTCTTACATCAATAGAATAACATTTACACACAATAGAAAACACATCTCCAGTAATTATACAAACTCATGAAGACTGAAAAACTCATTACTGAATGATTTATGAGTCAAAGGAGAAATTAAGAAAGACATAAAAATGCAAAGATTTAAATGAAAATTAAAATACAGTACAACAAGATAGTACACACAGTGAAAGCCATGAAGAGGGAAATTTATACTTATCAGATCCTACATTAAAAAATCATAAAGAACACAAATGGATGACTTCACGATTCAGGTCAACATTTTGCAAAAATAAGAACAGACCAATTTACTGAATGGGAAGACAAAATTAAAAATGAATAAAAATTAATATTAGAAACAAAGAAATAATATAAAGAACAATACAAAGAACCAATGAATCTAAGAGCTGGTGCTTTTGCAAAGACAAAACAGATAAACAGACCCATGGCCCAACTAACAAAATAGAGACTACACAAATTAACAGAATAAGAAATGAACAGAAAAATATTCCTATATACAATAAAGAAATTAAAACATACAGTGGAAGTAAATACTTTTAAAACCTATTACAAAGTCTAAAAGAACTAGCTAAATTTCTAGCATGCATCAAAACTATCAAGTTAAACCAAGGAGAGATCAATAACTCAAATAACCAATAAGGAGTTCTAAACAGGAATCAAAAACCTTCTGACTAGAAAAGGTCCAGTTCAACTAAATTGACAGTAGAATACCATCAGACTTCTACAACTTTACAACCAAGACTTTTTAAACTATTAAAAAGAAGAGAAACAGAAAGAACACTTCCAACTCCTTCTACGAAGCTAATATTACTCTAATACCAAAACCAGATAAATATACTACAAGGAAAGAAAATTGCAGGCCAAAATTCCTGATGATCACACAAATAAAACTTCTCAATAAGATAATTAGAAAATGAATACAGACAGACACACACACACACACACACACACACATTTCTACCATCAAATTAGCTTTATCCAATTTGTAACACAATAGATGTAATGAAATGTATTTCATATAAATGAAATTAAAGACAAAAAATACATCATCTCAATTTATGCAGAAAAATCCTTTGATGAAATAGAATATGCATTACAAATAAAGGTTCTAAGATTGTAGGACTGGAGGAATTTTTTCTCAACATAATGATAGTGATGTTTGACTCAACCACAGCCTATATTATTCTAAATAATGGAAAAATGGAAGAAATACCATTGAGGTAAAAAAAATGAGTTAGGGCTGCTCACCATTTCAATTCCTTTTCAAATTCCTTGTGGTTGATGAACCTGCTAGAATAATAAGAAGCGAGAAGAAAATGAAAGATGCAAATAGGAAAAGAAGTGAAATTATCCATTTTGCTGATAATATGACACATTAAAAGGCCCCCAATGCTGAAATGTCTAGATGAAAACATAGGCAAGACATAGGTGCATGAGAAGACATTTCTCAATTGGACTCCATCTACCCAGGAATTAAAGTCAAAAATTGATCAAATAAACCCTGTAAAACCAATGTACTCTGTACAACAAAAGAGAGAATCAACTAAGATAAAACTTATAGAACGGGAAGGAATCTTTGCCAGATACACATCTGACACAGCATTAATATCTACAATATATAAAAAACTCAAAAAAAGAAAAAAAAACCAAATTGTCAAGAGATCAAATGATCCAATTTATTTTTCAAAATAGGAAATAAAATGGTTAAAAAAAATTCACAAGAAGTGTTCAAGATCTTTAGCAATTGAGAAAATACAAATTAAAACTACATTGGGATTTTATCTTATCTAAGTCAGAATCACTAAGATAAAAACCAGGGGAGGCTGGAGTGGTTGGGTGGGCAGGGGAACACCCTCACTGAAGCAGGGGGACGGGGGGGATGTTATAGGGATGTTATAGCTCCTCTTAAACAAGAGGAACTGCATTTACTGTTGCTGGAACTAGAAGATATTACAGCCATATTTGAAATTAATGTGGAAATTTTTCAAATGGCTAAAAGTAAGTCTGCCAGTTGACCCAGTTCTACCACACCTTGGCATGTACCCAAAGGACTTAACATCCTACTCTACAGACACTTGCTCAGCCATATTTTTTGCCACACCATTCACAGTAGTTAGGGAATGGAAACAATGTAAGAAAATGGGTAATGAAAATATAGAAAAAATGTACATGAACAAATTCTATTTACCGGTAATGAAATCATAAAATTGGCAGGTAAATTGATGGATCTAGAAAATATACTGCTTGAGGTAACCAAGACAGAGAAAGATAAAGACTACATGTTTTTATTTGTACAACCTAGATCTGAATATTAGGTATTAGTATATAACCTGGGTAATCATGAAAACAAAGAAAGTAAAATACGACAATGGATGGGATGAGTAGAAGGAGGTTAGGGATGGAGTAGTAGGACATGGGTAAATAGGGAAATAGCAAGTTATTTATCTGGAAAAGTTGGAGGAATTGCAATGTAGAAGGAGAATGGAGGAGGGGGGACACATCACACTAAGAATATTTGATGAACCCAAGGGAAATGTATTGTTTTATTTGTGTGAAAATACATATATAACAAATATGTATATGTATATACATACATATTTTTAAATGTCTCCCTGCCACTTGGAGTAGTAATAATACCTGAAGGGCCATAGACTATTTAGCAAAATCCTTGGTGTTAGGTAGGGAACATTTCCTTTCAACTTGGTTAGGGACATTTAAGATGCTCCCAACACTAGCTCCTGGTTGCCTCCTAGTATTTGCAGGTAAGATACTACACACTTTAGGCATAGAACTTGGACTAATTGAGCTGGGATTAATCACTTTAAAAATTACATGACTTTTTAAAAAAATTTTTAAATTTCCCCAAGGGATATTTTGAAGCTATTTAATACTGTTTTCTAGGGTGCAGTAGTTTTCTCTTTAAGTTGAGATCCAGCAAAACATTTTATTAGCTTTCAAACTGTGCTGTTACTAGATGATTTATGTTAAGGTGACACTACCTAGTCACATAATAAAAGATACTATTATTATGAGACACTACCTAGTGATTTGTTCTATTGAAACATTTTTAGTATCTGGATAAGATAGCTGCTTTTCATTCTTCTTTCCTATAGGGTTTTCCTATTCTTGAATATTATCTGCTCTTTTCTGATTTTTCTTAGCTAGATTCAGGATTATAATATATCCTAATTGGTAGTAACTTACTTAAAATGAAGTAACTGAGAAAGCAGCCATAACATAACACATGAGGTCCATCTATTTCAAGAATATGCACATATGCTTATGAGGGCTGTTTTCTCCTTATATTCAAACATGTAAACATTTATTAGATTACTTCGATGTGATAGTTATTTACTAACAACTTTTAAGTAATTTCATAAAATGGATCCCACTCTCTTTAACTTTGGGACATATCATACAATTGGACAGTATGGAAAAGCAAACAGAAACTGGGTATTATTAAATATATAAAGAAATCCTTTGGGAGTCAATCTCATATTCAGTTATATTATATCATTGGCATAAAGACTGGTTATCTCAACAGCACCTGGGAGCTGATCCTGTGCCACAGTGGTCCATACCCAAATACCACTGGGAGAGAGATGGTCTCCCAGGAGTGCAACACACCTGTGAGCACAGTTAATTAAGTCCACCACTTCTGCTCAAGTTCCTGGCCTATGAGGGACCCGCCAGAACCATCAGGACACAGGAACCAAGGAAGAGCTGGAGACAGGATTCTTCTGGTTTCTGTTTGCACCCCAGAGCTGACCCTGTCCCACAGCTCTCCAACCCAAATTCCTCCTAGAGAGAACTGGTCTCCCAGGAGTACTAAAGAATAGGTTTGTAAAAGGGACAAGCCACAGTCAGAGACAGCAAGACCAGTTAACACCAAAGATAAGGAGAGGGCAAAAACATAAGCAACAGAAACAAAGGCTACTTGGCATCGTCAGAACCCAGTTAGCCCACCACAGTGAGTTCTGGATATCCCAACACACCAGAAAAGCAAGAGTCTGATTTAAAATCACATCTCATGAGAAAACCTTGGAAGAAGGAGTAGATCTGGGCTCCCAGGGACACCAGGGGTCCTTAGCTGTCACTGTGTGCCAGATGAGCAGTCAGAAAATAAGTAATTTGTTCATCGTTACGTGATGTCTATTGAAGTTACTAAGGGATGATTTCCAGACAAGTGTTAAACATTGTAGAAGTGGAGATGAATCACCTATAATAAATATAAGATAAATAACATGTATAGACATGTATACCCAGTGCTCAAATATATGGATGTCATGTTTATATGTTTTCATGTGTGTATATTCATATTCAAATTATAAAATATTATAGATGTTACAAAAAAAAAAAAAGACTGGTTCTCTACAGTATGCAGTCACTGCTTTTTCTCCCTGGACGGTTTCAGATGATTTGAAAAAACCAAAGCATCATTAGGGGGTCTAAGGATGCATCCACAATATGGACAAGTTAAGTCAACATGATTGGCAGCACCAGCTTCCCCAGTTCTCTTGCATCTTTTCAATATAGCCTTTCCAAACATTTCCTCACACCTTCTTTATACATGCTAACCTTCAACTTGACTGAACATTTCACCACAAAGCATTACATGTGCCTGCGTTTGGAAAATTTATAATTAGTTCACTTACCTACAAACATTTACATGCTGTCATTTAATGGCTATATATCAGCAATTAGTTAAAAGCTATTTCCTGCAATATATGTATTTGTATGTGGTGTTATAAAACACTGCAATGTGTTTTGTATTGGATATTTTCTTTATTTACATTTCAAAATTTATTCCTGTTCCCAGTCCCACCCCCCCGCCATACCCAAAAATCCCTTTTATCCTGCTTCTATCAGGGTGCTCCCCCACCCACCCATCCACTTCTGCCTCCCTGCCCTTGAATTTCCTTACACTGGGGCATCTAGCTTTCCCAGGATCAAGGGCCTTTCCTCCCATTGATGCCCAACAAGGCCATCCTCTGCCACATATGCAGCTGGAGCCATGGGTTCCTCCATGTGTATTTCTTGGTTGGTGGTTTAGTCCCTGGGAGCTCTAGGGGGTCTGGTTGGTTGATATTGTTGTTCTTCCTATGGGGTTGCAAACCCCTTAAGCTCCTTCATGCCATGGACTGTATTGCTTTGGGGACTCCTTGTTCCCCAGAGTGATAAAAGTTCTGGCCTAATGGGCAAAGAATTCGGCGAGTGACAAACAGACACAACACAAGGAAGTGTGGTATCTGAGTGCAATTTGTACAAAGTGAAAATCAGGCTTATATAGTATACAGGGAACAGGGCAAATGACAGAAGTCACAGGCAGGAGACAGCTACATCAAGGTCAGTGAGAACAAGCAGCCAGGTGCAAGTCAGAGGAGCAGTGGTGTCCTTCCTGGGCTATTTTGGCAGCTCCAAGAGAAATTCTCTGGGTCTGTCTGAGGCAAGTAGCTGAAGGTCGTATACTAGCATTCCTTTGCTGTAACATAGATAATTAGTGACGGAAGCCTACGACTTCTCTCTGGTTAGTAAAACAATTCTGCCTTGTGTGAGACTGCTCTGATAATAAATGCCTAACTGCTATCTCTAACTCTTGAGACACCCTGTCTGGTAAGACAGCTTTGTAAAAATTCCAAGCTAGGAAATCAGTTAGGATTATTGAAACACTGTGGAGGCCAGGAAATAATGTTTAATCTCAGTTTTAGCTAATAACAAAATATTTCTTAGGGTACCTTTATGCCTGAATAAAGAAAGCATGCAGATCTCTCCACAGACTTTAGCAGAGACCAATCTGGAACACATCTGAGCTAGGAGATGTCAGTGACTGACTACCTCGGGAGACTGACTCCTTTTGAAGTGTACGCCATCAGGTTTTTAGGCCTGTCATACAGGCACAACCTAAGTAGACGAGTTCTGTGTGACACCTTCACTCCTTTCTCTAACTCTTCCATTGGGGACTTCGTGTTCAGTCCAGTGGTTGGCTGGGAGCATCCACCTCTGTATTTGTCAGGCTCTGGCAGAACCCCTCAGAGACAGCTATATTAGGCTCCTGTCAGCATGCACTTCTTGTCATCCACAATAGTGTCTGGGTTTGGTACTGTATATGGGATGGATCCCCAGGTAGAGCAGTCTCTGCATGGACTTTTCTTCCATACTTTGTCTCTGTATCTTCTCCCCATGGGTATTTTATTTCCTTTTCTAAGAAGGACCAAAACACCCACACTTTGGTCTTCTTTCTTCTTGAGCTTCATGTGGTCTGCGAATTGCATCTTGGGTATTCCGAGCTTCTGGGCTAATATCCCCTTACCAGCAAGTGCATTCCATATGTGTTCTTTTGTGATTGGGTTATCTCACTCAGGATTATATTTTCTAGTTCCATCCATTTGCCTAAGAATTTCATGAATTTGTTGTTTTTAATAGCTGAGTGGTACTCCATTGTGTAAATGTACCACATTTTCTGTATCCATTCCACTGTTGAAGGACACCTAGGTTCTTTCCAGCTTCTGGCTATTATAAATAACCCTGCTATGAACATAACTAAGCATGTGTCCTTGTTATATGTTGGAGCATCTTTTGGATATATGCCCAGGAGTGGTAGAGCTGGGTCCTCAGGGGCAATGTGTCTTAATACACATTTTATTTGTGCTTTTGGTCATATTTTGGGGGTTGATAAGCTTCAGTAACTTGTCTTAGAATGACCATACTGTCTTTGTTTTTAGGTCCTTTTTTTTTTTTTTTCATTTTATTGGTTAAGGATACACTGTCTTGTTGTCATGGCATAAAAATCTAAAAGGGCATTCACTTACAGAACACAGTAAAAAGAAATATATCTCAGAGGGGAACTATAAATTGGCAGAATTCCTTCAGCGTTCTGAAGGGCATAGCAGTTTCACTAAAGAACCACACAGCAATTGTTTGAATAGTAGTTGGTAGAAATATGGGAATGCTTCAAAGATGTCACCGAGTTGAAGTGACGCATTTATAATATGTACCACTAATATTATCAATTACCAACCATCGAAGTCCTCCAGGGTATACCTAGTTTCCATCATATCCTCTAAATTGATCACATATTAATTTATTGTATGAATTTCTAAGTGAAAGTTTATGAATGAACAAAAAATACATCGAGAGTAGTAGATGATCACTAAAATCTAAGGTTACTCACCAGGGTTCTTAGTTTGTTCCTTATGAGACAGAACACTAAGTTTGTGTGGAGTCAACTGGTTGTTTGTTTTTAATTGAGTAGAGGCCATGTTAGGAGTCTTCACTAACTAGTCATTGTTCATTCTTCATGGCGAGTTCTTGCCGTTTCCTTCCTTCCTTTGCTTGTTTGCCCTTAGTGTCACATCTGAGTGTTACCTGCACTCTGATTCTAAATTCAAAAATGATGACATCATCTCTAAAAATATTTATTTGGTCATAACTATGGAGAGATGGGTGTGCCAGTGTAGAGGCTAAAAAAAAAAAAATAGCTCATTGGAATCGGCTCTCTCCTTCTACCATTTGTGTCCTGGGGATCCAACTTGGGTTTTCAATATTGGTGGCAGTTGCCTTTAACCCACTGAGCCATCTCACAGAGCCTGAACAATGCATATACTTGATCATATGAAGACATTCTGCTGTGGATGCACAGAGATGAAGTGACCTCCATTTTTAAGATCATCCAAATACCATGATGCTTGGGGCTATCTTGCAAGTGATCAACTGGTGACTAACCATGCCTCATGTTACCATGTACTTTTCCCATTTCTGTGTTTTTGTGCTATCTCTTCCATGTGCAATACCAAATCCTTACTCTGTCTTTTGGGTAGATTTAAATATTATTTTCTGGGAAGCAAAAAAAAAAAAAAAAAATCCATTCTTCCTACGAATAATACTTCCACCATGAAACACTAGCCTTGCCATAGCTGCAGGTCTCTTATGAGCTAAGACTGTGGAAAGTAGCATACTCCAGAAGAATCCTAAATGTTCCATCATTTCAGAGAAATTTTTATTCTTCCTGAAACATTTATCTTATCTGTAGTAAGCCAATGTTTATAGATTCAAACATTGGGGCACAGATGTGAAATGATTTGTCCAAAGTCTTGGAATTTGTAACTAGCAGAGAAGTAGAATCTATCAAACAATCTGGTTCAAAGTTCTTTACTTACTCTCAAAGACACACTTGTCTAAGTTTTCTAATTTGGTAACTATTATGTCATTTTTCTCCCCTGTTTTTGTTCTAACCTTACTTCCGTCCTTCTTCAAATGAATAGAAAATAAGAACTCAGCACCAATGAAGGTGTTGACATCCGCCGAGGTCATAGTTTTCCAAAAAAAAATTAAAGTTAAAAAAGGCCTGTGGTTGAAAAGATTGCCTGGATATACATCTTTAAATACTAGAATTTAATTCTCTGAATCCAATTTACATCCTTTTGGAGATAGCATTTCCGTTTGGCTGCATGTGACTTTCATTGGAATAGCAAAGATTTAAATATCCACATAGGGCAAACAGGCAGAAATCAGCAAATGCCAAGTGCTGTAGTCAGAGGTCTCTGGCATAGGCCACCATGTAGCTTTCATCTGCTGGAAGCATGTCGCTCATCATAGGATTCTGTGGAGAACCACAACTGAGGGGCAAATACACATTCCCATAAAATGGCTATCAGATGTGAGCCTGCAGTTTCTCAGTGCATACCCTGTGGTTTCAAATTAGTTGTTCACCACAGAGCTAAAGACAATTCTAGGGGCCTTCTACAATTCTTCCCAGATATAGGAAATCAGTCAAATACAACTGCAGAGATAAATAGTTCATTCCCTCTGTCAGCTACATTGACATACCAGAACTGTATTAGAAATGAAGATAATGTAACCTCTTAGAGGAACAAACTAGACAATTATGTGACAATTAATTGAGTCACTAGTGATCTCTTGTCTAAAAAATATGCATTTGCCTCTGTAACTCCTTTCATTGGTGTTCTCTTCCCCTTTCTAAGAAGGATAGAAGTTACAGAGACAAAGTGTGGGGCAGAGACTGAAGAAATAACAATCCAGAGACTGCCTCATCTGGGGATCCATTTCACATACAATCACTAAACCCAGACACTATTTTGGATGACAACAAGTGCTTGCAGACAGGAGCCTGATATAGCTGTCTTCTGAGAGGCTCTGACAGTACCTGACAAATACAGAAATGGATGCTCACAGCCATCAATTGGACTGAGCTCAGGGTCCCCAGTGAAGGAGCTAGAGACAGGACCTAAGAAGCTGAAGAGGTTTGCAGCCCCTTAAGACGAACAACAATATGAACTAACTAGTACCCTCAGAGCTCCCAGGGGCTTAAACCACCAACCAAAGAGTGCACATAGTGGGACTCATGGCTCCAGCTGCATATGTATAGCAGAGGATGGCCTAGTCAGTCATCAAGGGCAGGAGAGGCCCTTGGCCCTGTGAAGGTTCTATGTCCCAGTGTAGGGGAATACCAGGGCCAGGAAATGGGAGAAGGTGGGTTGGTGAGCAGGTGGAAGGGGAGGTAATAGGGGATATTTCAGAGGGAAACTAGGAAAGGGAAGAAAATTTGAAATGTAAATTTAAAAAATCTAATAAAAATAGGTATAAATGTATAATTAAAAATATATTTGCATAGAACTGGAGGAAACTTAGAGACTAATAACCACACCCCACTCCATTTACACAAGGAAGCTCAGCCAGGTGTCTTGTTTTGCAATATCACACAGGCTTCTAATATGGTCCTTTAACTCTTAACCTAATATTCTTGCCATGCAAACCCAAATCTGAAAATTTGAAGCTTCTTTGACAATGTGAAAGGGCTGGAGAAAGCCACAATGTTAAGGGGTTCTGGGGAATGTGCCCCAGTAAAAAACACTTAGTAAAACCATTCTATAAAGCAGCAGGTATGCAAAGTGCTCTCCTGTAAGAAAGATAGGGAGAGCTTTACCAAACCTTTTATTATGCAGTGTTTAGGGGAAGGCATTAGTTAGAGAATCTGGAAAGGCATCTGTCATTTGCAGGACACTTTTTCAGAAATGTACAGAGGTGAACATAGAAGCATATTGAATAGTGATGTTCAGAATAAAATTCAAAATAGGATTCTGGGAATTCACAGCAATTTTTCAATCTGCTATTGTGTTTAATATTTTCTCTCAATTTTTCTGTTTCCTATCTAATGTGCTTATAACAATGATAATAGCCCTTAATTTATCAAGTATTCAATATGTGCCACAGTATGCAAAATACATGTTCCTGGTATGCACAGGGGATTTCTAGATAGCAAGGATTAAACAGTGAATTACAGTGTCCAAAATCCCTGTGTCTGTGATGGTCTCATTCAAGTCTGGAGAGATGTAATGCATCAAAGGATGATAAGCATTCTCATGAAAAATAAAGCCAGGCATAGGGGCAGTTATTCTAAGAACAACAAGTGTGAGTGCAGAGTCAAAGAGGATGGACAGGAAGTCTTGTCTGTCATTTTTCCATTTGCATAAAAAAGATGGGCTGTCATGTGTGTGAATCATAGAAAGAAGAAACTTTTATGAAAAGAAAATAAAAAAGTAAACTATTATGGAGAGAGAAAGAAATATGAAGACCTTTGGCATAGGTTAGAAATAGTAATGCCCAAGTCCAAATGCATGAGCTCAGAATCAATGATAGGAAATAAGGTCCAAGAAAATATAGTAGATCAACAAAAGTCATATAGGTCACAGTAACATTTCTTTTATTTTTCATGTGTATAGGATATAAACCATTGAAAGTGTGTGTGCTTGTGTGTGCAATGTGTGGTGAGTGTGTATTTGTTTTTGTTTCTGTATGTATGATGTGTGATGTGGTGTGTGTGTGTGTGTATGTGTGTGTGTGTGTTTGTGAGTGTGTGTGGTGTGGGGTGTGTGTGGGGTTTGGGTGTGTGTGTGTGAGCGTGCACACAAGTGCACATTTGTGATGTGGTGTGGTGGGCAGAAAATAACCTCAAGTGTCATCCTGAGGAATGTCATCCACAACTTGATTTCTTTTACCAGAAGTTCACCAATTAGGCTAAACTGTATAGCTAAGAGACCCCCAAAAACCATCCTGTGTCCATCTCACCTGCCCTGAGATTATAAAACTGCACTCCTTATACTAGCACCATCGGAATGCTTAGGTAGGAGGGTTTAGTAACCTGATTTAGAGTTTAACAGCACCAGACTGCAGCAGGACAGAAGCAGAAGGTCAGCTACGAACATGGTTATTGACAGAATGTAATGGGCAAGTCAAAGTTCATTCTGACAAGTGTTCCTGGAATGATTGGGAAGTTCTATAAATTAAATAGGAGCAAGAAACATTGCAGGAGAAAAAATAGAGATGAAATGCATACATTTTTGGTAGTGTTTTTGTTTCATTTTTGTAAAAAGAGAAATGGACCAGAAGCTGGATATCAAAGAGGACTCAAGCTAGATCTTTTCAATTAAATTCAAGAGGTATGTATAAAATCTTGTAGACTAGGACTCTGGGCTTTGAATTGTGAAGAATTATGCCAAAAGTCAGGAAGCCATGAGGTTATATGATCTTTCAAGGCAGCTGTTTGAGTAAAGTGAGTAGGGCACCTAGCAGAATGGAAGGAGCTCACCAAAGTTCTTCATGGATATCTGTGAAGTAAGTCTTAACTTACAGCCAATGGCTGTGATGTATTATAAGCTGCAAGTGACATTCAACTATTGTTGTGTCTTTTCTCGATTTTAGAACGTTCTCCCAAGTCTCTTCATTGAAAGGAAAGGTAGTGGGAGAATAATTCCCTAATCTCACTGGGGGCCAAGGAGCTCAGTTACAGTCGCCGGGTTGCAGAACAGAGGTTTACTTAAGTTTCAAACCCAGGCTTGTAGGAGTTCTTAAATGAGATGAAGTCATAGCAGGCAAATTCCCCATGCACTGGAAAGGAAGTGTGAGGGATTGTTGCTGGCCTATGATAGAAGTAGGCATTTTCTGCTTAGGGAATGCGGTTCATCCTAGATCTCTTGGATTAATGCTAGTGCACTCTCCAAACCAAAGGAATTTTGCATTAGAGCAGGCAGCTGTTTTCACCTCTCCAGCTGCAACTCTTCAACCAACTCAGTTGATATTCATGTAGAACACAAGCTCTGATTTGGGAATAATTGCTAGATTAGCTAATAACAGAGGCCCTTCTTTCCTGCTTCTATTACCCCTTGAATAGCTATTCTGATTGTTAAATCCTTTTCATTCCAAAGAGAAGAGCAAATTCCAGCAATTAGTGAACATTTTATAGTTCTTGACCTGTTTATAAGAGCATGTTTCTGTTGTACATATTATAAGAAAAGTCAATAAGTAGGGCATGCTTCATTAATTGCAGTTGCTTGTATGTGAGCCAATTTTTTTTCACCACATGTACCAAGTTAAAATGCAGTAGCTCAAAAGATAAAATTAAAGATGTTTGTTATTTATGGATAAAGCTGAATCACTGAAAAAAAAACAATTATAAAATGCAGTGTGATATTTCTGATGAAACAACTTTTTCCCTCAGGAACTGTTTAAAGAAAGACAGTAGTCAGAGAGACTTCTGTAAATATTTCCACATGTATCCAACCAATCCTTTCATAGTGCCTTTGAAACCATGGCTAAGGGTAATGCCAAAGTCTCATTTGTTCCATTAGTTATACATTTTAATACCTACATGGCATGGTATTCATGTCCCATAAAATTCTCTTATTGTAAGTAAACATTTCAATGATTTTCATTGCCTAATCATTTCAGAATATTTCCATCCAGCTAGCTCTCTTGTACCTTTTTATAGCAATGCCCCACTTATCCCACAAGGCAACTGTGGATACATTTTATGCCTTTATGGAGTTATCTTTTCTAGAAGTTTCATACATGCAATCCTTTTTCTTTTGACTCATTCACTTAACATAATTTTTTTGATGTTCATGTTGTAGCATGCATACACCAACATTTTGCTTTTTTGATGAAAATTAATTACTTATACTGGTTACTTTTTATTGTTAACTTGACACTGAGAAGAGGGAGCCTCAGTTTATGAGTTGCTTTCATCAGGAAGCTTGTGAGCATCTACATAGCATTTTCTTGATTGCTGGTTGATGTAGAGGGGACAGCCCATTATGGGCGATACAATCTCTAAACAGGTGGGCCAGAGCTAGCTGAAAAGGTAGCTGAAATTGAGGTTGGAAATAGACAATAAGCAATTTCCCCCTGTGGTCTGTGCTTTAGTTCTGCCTCAAGGTTCATACTTTGAGCTTCTGCTCTGGCTTCCCTCATTGATGGACTGTGATGTTGACATGTAAGCCAAATAAATCCTTTCCTTCCCTAACATGGTTTTGGTAGGCATTTTATCTTAGCAACAGCGAAGCAAACTAATGCATTGCCAATAACAATTCCCTTGTGTGGAAATGGGTTTCTAAAATTCATGCACATGTGAATGTGCGTTTGGAGTGTTTCCACTTGGGGTCACAACAAACAGGGCCACTGTGAAGGTATAACCTGCTTTTGTGGACTGTGTTTCTCTGTAATTTTGTCGAGTAGAATGTTCTCTCTTCCAACTGTCTGTAGATTGTGTGACTTATACTTGCCAGCAGGACAGTATCAGATGAGATGCAAGAATCAGCTTTCTCTTGCTTCTCTACCATCCTGCCAGCAGTTATCAGGCCATGTTCTGTCCCTGGCCTACACATGAAAACATGCAATGATTCAACTCCTGACCACAGTTAATAAATGCTGAATAACATGGTTACTTCTGCCTTACCAGGCTAGTCAGACAGTACAGTCAGTCTTGCTCACTTAGTGCTTGCATCCCTCAGAATTCCTTCTTCACCCATGCTATTCCTTCTACTTGGAATACTGTTCACTTAACTTGCCAAATACATCTCCACCGAGACTTCATATCCCACTTCAAACATGTTTATCTCCAAAGAAATCTGCCTTTGCCATGTAACAGAATACTTCAGAGGATAGTAGTTTCAAACAACCACTTCATCTCATGAAACTAATTTAGTGTAGGCTGGACAGTTATTTGAATTAACACCATAGATCATGGCTGGTTTCAATTCTCTAGAAGATGGGGTTATACATGTGGGGTTATACATGTGTGGCACATGCTTTCAGTTAACCTACATGTTCTCAGCATGTTAAACTGGGCTTCTTCACATGGGCACAAGAATGCCAACATTGAGGAAAGCAGAATAAAACCGCAATGCAAAAATGCCTTTGGAGTGGATGCTTGTATTACATCTCCCCATGTTCTTTTGGTACAAGTCAATGATCTCAAGCCCAGAGTAACCATAAGAGGGAATTTTCTAAAGGCATATATAAAAGATATGTCACAAATAATACTGCCACCATCTTCTTGCTTGTCCCAAGTAGTGATATCTCAGTAGCATATGAAATATAAAAATCCTCTACTAAGAGCCCTGTAATGTGATTCAGATGTGACATCAGGCCCATATCTGTTGGGTCTAGAATATATGGAACTCCTGCCTTGATTGACTACATTCCTCACTGATACAGAGATGAGATAACTAAGACAAGTTATCTGTTTCAAATGCCTAGCATACAACACTGAGGCCAGATTAGCACAGTACAATGAGTACCTCAGTTCAAATGGATTTAAGGGAAGACACATAGAGTCCCATAGAAAGCATCATGCTCTGTTCATCGGAATCGCTTCCTTAGACTTCATTTGCTGATGATCTCTTGTTCTACCCCTTATACCATCCCAGTATATATCTTGTAAAAGTACCACTTTCTTCAAGAAAATTTAATGGATTTATTTCTTTAGCTTGCCTCTTATCCAAAAACAGAGATCTATAGTCCTTGTCCCCAGACTTTACACCTATCTTTGAGCTTTAGCTATTTTGAACTTGTTATAGATCATATTTTATGCACCATATTAGTCCAAATCTACTCCCAGGATTCTTTCAAAAGAACCTTCTGGAACCACTAATACTCAGAGTTGTTTTGAGATTATGGTTCCATACAAACAGGGTCTTAAGATTTTTGGAAGTAATTTTGACCAGATGAAAAGGCCTATCAAGGTTAGTTTAACATTTTAGTGATGTTTACCAAGAGTTATATAGTCAAATTCTTGATTTAGTTTTGAACTGTGACTATTTATTTGTTTGTCAAGATTAGCATGGCTCTCTGGAGAAACAGATGCTATGAAAGTGCAACTCAGAAGATCGCAACGACATTGCCGCTCTTCTGAATTCTGCTTACACAGTGATTGTGTGCAGCCGTTGGGAGTCAATCCATTTCTATCATCTTTCCTGGTAATCTCCTTCTTGAGATCCACAGATACATCAGGTACACTTTATCTCTTCCAGCTAACTCATGTGGCAGCTTGGAAATACAAATGCTTGCTTTACAAAGGCAGCCTTAGCATTTCTCTAGACTGCAAATTTTTATTTACTGTTGTCTAATAGTATTCTTATCACTTTTCCATGTCTCATAGATTGAGCGTCCTCAAAACCCACAAGTTCTGTTTTACATGTTTGTAGGTATCGACCTTTGTCTGGCAGCCATTCACCATAAAGCAGACTGTATCCTGTATGGGGATGGAAAGACTCAGAAGCCGAGTGAACTACAGCAGCTGCCTATGAAAACATTTTCTAATTGGGGATTAGAGGAGACTCATAAAATTCACAAGAAAGTTAAACAGCAAACATCATGACATTTAGAAGACTCAGTAAATAGTTGAGGTGGGATAGGAGATTACTCACTGAAACTCCCTGCAAGTTGCACCATGAACTCCAGTGGCACAGCAGGTGAGTCACCATTGATGCTGGGATGTGCTTCTGCATAGTGTTGCTGTCTGATTCACCCATCCTTCTTAAGTAACCCTGATAACTCATTGTCTCAGCATTATGGCTTTAGATAGAATGACCATTAATGTCCCTATGGGATAAATAGATAATCCTGTGCATCTTCTGAGAAAATATGAAACTTAAGCTCAGTCCAGATTAATGACCATAGGGTCACAGAGAAATAGCTAAGTGATACAGTATTTCTTAAAACATAGTATTTATTATTTCTTAAAATAATACTTATTTTATTTATTTAATTAAATAAGAGTATTTATTAAAACAACCATCAGAACAAAGTATACAATAAATCTTTGAAAACAGATAGAAATGAAATATATTAATATGAAATAAAAGTGAATTAAGGCACATTTTAATATATATCAATAATATAAACATATTAAAGTACTCTCTATGTTAGGAATAGTTACTAAGCTCAAACCTCAAAATTCACCCAAATTACCTATGTCCAGACTGAGATAGAGTGTGGCCTTTCCTCAAATATGGGCTAGATTCTTTTTCCTGAGGAAACATATTTTATTATGAGGCAGGAAGAGAAGAGACATAAAGCTCCCTGTTTGGACTTGCAAGTGTGCAATGCACATCCGTATTTCAGCTCCTGGTGGGGAGCATGGATGTGGACCATTGCAGACACAAGGATGAGGGCAAGACTAGCATCATTATGGAACTGTGCTCACAACATAGATAGAACCAACCCTTTTTTCCTCTTTCTTCAGACATTGCAGAAGTTTAGACTGGACAATCCAAAAAAAAAAAAAAAAAAAAAATCTCCCCAGACCAGTTGGGGCTCCTCCCTATTCCAATAAAACAACCTCAGCCTGTTGAGATAGAGCCTGTCTTGATCATTTTTTTTCTTAGACTCATGGTAGTTCCACACTCACAGGTGAATATAAAGTGGCTAGGTGGACCACTCCATCCAGGAAACTTAATGACCTGTAAGAACAAGGAAGGAGAGATAAAAGGCCCACATCCCAAGAGGTGCCTGAGGCCCATCATCACATTTTTCCCATCAATTCATTCACCACGCACTGCTTTCATTTCTAAAGCAAATTAAGCATTTATGTCTATACTGTATAAGAATAAATAATACAAGGAAATAATACAATAGTTTTTCACTGTAGTAAGAGACAGCTATGTTGTTCATCCTTTCATCTATTTATTATTTTTGATTAGGACAGCAGGCTCACTGTGACAGGGCACAAATGTATTTTAATTGTTAAGGCTAATAATAGAGAAATATCTTCCCACTGGTCTGTACCTCTTTACTCATGGTGTTCTGATCCTATCTACAGGATACAAACTGGTCCTGAAGCACACGGGCATCTTTCTGCTCAGCTCTAGTAAACTCAGCTGTCTTGAATAACAGGCTTCATGAGGCTGGAGCACCTTCAGCATAGCTTGCTTATCCCAGCTAATCGAGGCTTGCAAATTTGCTAACTACACAAGCCTTTGAATTGTCAACTTTCACATTATCTAGCTCCACGATTTGCACATTTCTAGTGCTTTAATATGAAGATTTGTGTTAACACATTTTAGATTCATAAAATGAACCAGGCTCTGTGGCAATGCATAGGTGTGCATTTTCATTTTTTATACAACCTTGGAGGGATATTATTTTCCCCATGATACACATAGAGAAGTAAGTTGGAGGGGTTGAAGGAAAGATCAGGATGGAACAAACACTCTCTTTGATGTTTTCTGAAAAAGTTCTGCACTCCAGACCTTGAGCCAGACTTGAGAGTGAAGACAAAGTCATGTCTTCCAGCGTCTAAACATTTCCCGGCCACGTTCTTGACGGATGTGCAAAAGAGATGAGGGCACATAAGAGGGGGACATAGGGCTGGAGCTTGTGGCAAACGTCCTGGATTTCTCTGGTGTGGGATACAGGTCCCATCTCCTCCATCTTTCTACTCCAGCCTCCTCCATGCTCTTCCCTCCTCTCTCATGGCATTCAAATCCTCCTCTTTCTGAGCAAGACAATAGTTCTTTCTGGAACATCTCCCTTGGAAGGATAACAACAGTGTTTTTGCTGGTGGTGTCATCATGTGATCAAAGCATAGCTCAGGAAATGGGGTCCTCTGAAAACTGTTTATCTAAAATCTCTTGTTTCACCATTTGGAGCACTTTAAGAGAACATTCTGCACCTTCTCTCCCGAGGGCAAATATTTCAGTTACCTGTGTACTAAGAGGCAAACAGAGGCCACACATACTTTTGCAGTAAAAGAAAATACCCCCCATGTAGAATGACCCCTGCCTGTCTATGTGCCCCCCTCACTCTGACCCCCCAAGCCCAGCTGCTCTGGAGGACATGAGGAAATCCTGATCTAGTCTTTCACAGGAAGTCTGAGTGATTCTGCGCAGGGAAGATTTAAAGACAAAAAGCTCTAATTCCAGACTTAGGTGGGAGTGTTTTTATTACTGACAAAAACCAGAGTTCCCTTTCTGGGTTATTCAGATGAACTCAGAGTAAATATTTATCCTTTCAGCTAATAGGTCTGTTTTGAGGAGTTCGGTGACTCCCAGACAACCAGGCTGATGGATCGTTTCTTGCTTCCCCACTTGGAGGAGGACTGGGCAAAACTACTTGGCACAAAGAGCCCTTTTCCTGTGGCCTGCCTGTTGCTGTGTATGAGGTATAACACCCTTCTTTGTGCCAGAACAGGGTGGGTGTGAGGGAAGGCCTTGCTAGGACCTCCCAGCTCCACCATTCTGAAATGATTTAATGGTCATCTCGTCAGTGTTCCCAGAGCATGCAGCCACCCACCTCTGAAGACGAGAAAGATGGATGGCTACATCAGCAACCCCCACCCTTCTCTTGTGTTTCAAAGCGGGACTTTGTTCACTGCAATTTGCACAGAGTGCAGAATTCATGCCATGGGCACTCCCAATGTACAGAGTACACAGGCACACACACAGAGGAGAATTTACATACATGAATAAATGCAAAGGTTACATATGGATATAATGTAGGGAGAGTTTTGACGGAGAGGGGCTCCTCCTTATTCGTCTTTGTATTCTCACATTGCCTAGCAATGCCTGGCACAGAGAAGATGATTAATACATAGTTTTTGAATGAATACATGAATAATTATAATTGCAACCATTTAGTTAGCACTTAGCAAGTGCCAGGCAACAAGAGAAGTGCTTCATAAACCATTCTCTTCTTTAACCCTCGCCAAGAGCCAGTGAGTGAGGTGCTCTTACTCTCTTCGTTCCACAGATGTGAAGAGAGAAGGTTTGTGGCAAAGCGTTTCACTGAAGATGACAGCCTGGCTTGTGGTAGCAAAAAACATCTGACTCCAGAGCTGATGCTCATCCTCTCTAGTGCAGAGCTAAAAATACTTGTATAGCTGTCACATGTAGAGAACAGCAGTGTCATTGCTTAGGTGCAAAACCCTATCTGTAAGCCTTGAGCACAGAATGCCTGTCTTTGCTCTGTACCCTGAGTTATCTGGAGCTCAAGGAAACTCCGTCCTCAGAGTAAAGATGGTGGATCTTTGACTGATAGTGATAAGAACCTTGGTTTTGCACTTTTGGAGCAATACACAAGTTTCTGAAAGATGAAACTGATCCCTCCCTTTTCCCTTCCTTCTCTATCCCCTTCCTCTCTCCATCCCTCCTTTCTTTCCTTTTTATTTGGATATTTTATTTATTCACATTTCAAATGTTATCCCCTTTCCTGGTTTCCCCTGCAGAAACCTTTACCCAATCCTCCCTCCCCCTGCTTCTATGAGGGTACCATGGGTCCCTCCATGTGTACTCTTTGGTTGGTGGTTTAGTCCCTGGGAGCTCTGGGGAGTCTGGCTGGTTGATATTGTTGTTCCTTCTATGGGTTGCAAACAACATCAGCTCCTTCACTTCTAACTCTAATTGGGGACCTCGTGCTCAGTCCAATGGTTGGCTGTGAGCATCCACTTCTGTATTTGTCAGGCTCTGACAGAGTCTCTTAGGAGACAGCTATATTAGGCTCCTGTCAGCATGCACTTCTTGTCATCCACAATAGTGTCTGTGTTTGTTGTCTATATGGGATGGATCCTCAGGTAGGGCACTCTCTGGGTGGCCTTTCCTTCAGTCTCTGCCCCATACTTTATATTTCCTCCCTTGAGTATTTTGTCCCCTCTTCCAAGCAGGACTAAAGCACCTACACTTTGGTCTTCATTCTTCTTGAGCTTCATGTGGTCTGTGAATTGCATCTTGGGTATTCCAAGCTTTTGGGCTAATATCCACTTATCAGTGAGTGCATACCATGTGTATTCTTTTGTGATTGGGTTACCTCACTCAGGATGATACTTTCTAATTCCATCCATTTGCCTAGAAATTTCATGTATTTGTTGTTTTTAATAGCAGAGTAGTACTCCATTATGTAAATTTGCCACATTTTCTGTATCCATTCCTCTGTTGAAGGACATCAGGGTTCTTTCCAACTTCTGGCTATTATAAATAATCCTGCTATGAACACAGGGGAGCATGTATCCTTTACTTCTTTCTATGTTGTATAACAGTGGCATGGAGGCCAATGTTTCAGTAAAACCAGCAGCTGCAAAAGACAATACCTATTCCAGTTGATCCAGCTTTCTTTAGTTCACAAATCTCTAACTACATAATCCTTTGAATATGATCATTTCCATAAGTTCTACCTTCTATAATTTGCCAACTTCCAAAGCTCTTTAACATGAATATTTGTGTGAATGCTTTAGACTCCCATAAAGCACCTTTCTGTGCCAATACATGAATGTGTATGTCCAGTTTTATGGGACCCTGGGTATAAGGATTGCTATCCCCTTCCTGATCTTTCTTCCCTCCTTCTCTTCTCCCTCCTCCTCCTTCTTAGCCTCCACTGCTTCCCTCCTTTCCTTGTGCTCTTCAATGTAGCCCAGATCATTCTCAAAATCATGATTCTCCTATGCCTATGTCCTGCATGCTGAGGTTAGTGGTTTGCACGACCTCATCTAACACTCTACTAATTTCCTGTCCCTCCCAGAACAAAATAGCACCGATTTGGCTTTATCAAGTAGTGCTTCCTCATTGTCTTGCTTTTCTGTAGGTCAGAGGCTCAAGCAGACTTGGCTAGGCTATCCTTGGCGACTCATGAGGCTAAGATCAAAGTTGAGCACTGCTTGGACTCTTTTGGAGGCTCTGAGAAAACACTTCCTTTTCAATCCACTCATGTTGTTGGTAAAATTTAGCTCTTTGTAGTTGCAAATGGATGCCTGTTTCCTTGCTGTCTACTGTTGTTCTAATATTTGTGTTTCTTTGAAAATTCATATTTAAACTTAATTTCTGATGGAAGAGGCCATGAAGAAGTACAGCTTTGGGAGATAATGGAATGAAAAAGGCCCTAATCTCACAAATGGATAAACATTTTTACAGGATGGAAGAAACTAGCTCAGTCTTTTCCATCTTTCCATCCCATTTGTCTTATCCAAACACATTGTTTGCTACCTTTGGGGGATGCAGTTCCCAGTGTGATATCTCAGAACTAGGAATGGACCTCAAGTATAGTTTTCTCAAGGATTCATATCATTGCATTATGACTGCCTGGATCCTCTCCTTTGAACATCAACTGTGCCATGTAAATCCAGATAATTGTGTGGTAATAGCAATTACATGAAGCCAGTCAACATTTTGACCTGGGGCTTGTGACCTCCAGAACTATGAGACATTAAACTGTGTTGTTTATAGATTATCCAGTCTCAAATGTTTTCCTACATCAGCATGAAGAGCCTAAGACTGTGACTATTGGTCAGCAACTATTCCTTGCTCTGAGATGTTACCTACAATCACTTGCCATGTGCCCCCTTGGATCTTTCATCTTTCTCACACTTTGTATCTCTCTGACCTTTCCCCCTTCATTTTCTTAAGCAACTGAACAAAATTTACCTTTTTAAAGAACACATATGATTAAATTATGGCCACCTAGATTCTCTCCTTTGAAGATCAACTGTGCCATGTAAAATCAGACAATTTCTAGAGCAATTTGTACGTTCCTGAGGTTAAGGCAATGGATCTTGGGAGTAATTCTTAGTAATCTGATTGCCACTAATTAAAACTTAGGGCAAGGTTGTAAAGGAAGTCTATAGGGAGATAAAGGGATTAACCCAGGCACATCTTAGTAGTGGCCCATGGCTTTTAAAGAAACTGCCAAAACATAATGGATAAATTAAACCACTACTTAGACACAAGGTAAAGGATCAGGAGAGAGCAAGAAAAATTGAGAAGCATTAAATAGGTTTTGATGGATGGATCTGACAACTTACCATTCAAGTATATTTTCACACAATCCCTGGTTATATAAGAGCATATAAGAATAATGTACTGAGTCCTTTATATATATATATATATGTGTGTGTGTGTGTGTGTGTGTGTGTGTATTTCTTTGTGCCTTTCATGTATTAATTAATTTTACTTTCTAGTGAATGAATGATATTCAGATATTATTATCCTCACATGCTGATGAATAATAACTACATCAAGGAACTTGACAAATATTGCATGGCTAGTGTGTGCCTGGTCCCTGACACTTCATTCTTAGCTATTACACTGCATGTTTCTGGGACCATAATCTTTGAGGGGGTAAAGTCATGTATGAAAGAACTATGGAGAAGACCCTGTGACCCTGACAAGGAATGATGCCAGGGAAATTCAACATGGTCTAATAGGCAGCTCTGAAAATTTAGAGTCAGGTGAGACAGTGGGGAGGTGATGTTGTGACCTTGGATAATTCATTTCAGTTTCCACACTTGTGTTCTCATTATCAATGAAAATGATACCCATCCTGGTCTTTAAGGAATTCTCATATTTTAATGGTATGCAAACACTATTTTGATGGGCTACCTAACAAATCTAGGATATTAATGCCATCTGATATTTGTATTTTGTTTATTATAGATTCCAGAGGCTCTGTGGAGCCAAGAAGACTACCTTGGAGTTTTCATCATCTTTGGCTTAGATTTCTGCTAAACCACAAATGGCTCATCATTGTATCTCTACCACATTGTACTTTTGTCAATATGAACAACTAGAATCAACTTGGAAGAGGGAACCTCTGTTGAGAAGTTGTCTTCATCATTTTGGACTATATTCAAATCTATGGGCTATTTTCATGGTTAGTGACAGATACAGGAAGGCTTAGCTGGGCGGGGCAGTGGTGGCACATGCCTTTAATCCCAACACTTGGGAGGCAGAGACAGGCAGATTTCTCAGTTCGAGGCCAGCCTGATCTGCAGAGTGAGTTCCAGGACAGCCAGGGCTATTCAGAGAAACCCTGTCTTGAAAATACCGAAAAAAAATAAAAAAAAAAAAAAAAAAAAAAAAAAAAAAAAAAAGAAAGAAAGAAAGAAAGAAAGAAAGAAAGAAAGAAAGAAAGAAAGAAAGAAAGAAAGGAAAAGGAGGACTTAGCCACTGTGGGCAGTACCACACCTGCATAGGTAGTCCTACAGGATGTAAGAAGGTAATCTGCACAAGCCATGGGGAAAGTGTTTCTCCATAGCATCTGTTTTCAGTTTCTGACTCTAGGCTCCTGCCTTGAGTTTCTGACTTGGCTTTTCTTTGTTTGTCTGTTTTTTGTTTGGTTGGCTTTTTGAGACAAGGTTTCTCTGTGTAGCCCTGGCTGTCCTGGAACTCACTCTGTAGACCAGGCTGGCCTCGAACTCAGAAATCTGCCTGCCTCTGCCTCCCAAGTGCTGAGATTAAAGGCGTGCGCCACCACTGCCTGGCTGACTTGGCTTTTCTTAATGATAGAAAAGTTGTAGTTGAAAAATTCCTCTTTCCTCTGAAAGTTGTTTTGGGTCAGAGTATGTTATCACAGCAAGAGAAAGCAGGGAGTGGACTCATCATTTTTTGTCTGTTCACACATATGCTAGGCCAGTGAGACGTAATGGCCTTGAGGAATTCTATCAGTGATCAGTAGGGCGTAATGTCATAAAAAGTGGAGGAAGAGAATCTGAAGGGTAGAGTTGGAATAAGTGCACAGGAGCAAGAGCAAGACAGAATAGATGAGGGAGTGAGGTTCCTCAGCTCTTCTGCCAATGGATGGAGAGGGATGAAGGACTGAGTAACTCAGGGGAAAAGGTGACACCAGAAGCAGCTGCTTTGGGAAAATGAAAGGGAATTTAGTAGAGACATGTTAAAGGATTATAAAGAAATACTTAGAGCCTGGCTAAGATTGGAAATCATAAATTTGTTATGAAGTCAATTAGCATGATTACACAATTTTCCACTAATAGGTCACAGCTGAGGAACGGGAGAAAAACCTCCCCAGTGTTCATATGAAGTTTAGGAAGAATCTGTTATCTATTGAGCTCCAGTGATTCATCCATTCACTCACCATAAAAATATTTATTGAATGCTTCCTATGTGGCAGCCATGGTTTTAGGGACTGAGGATGGGCCAGGGTTAAAGCAATATAAATGCAGATTGTAATGTCATATGTGTAGCTATTAATGTATTTGTAGACATAGTAAATTTATATGCATATACACAAAAATACAACTCAACTTCATTGTTGATTGTGTGTAATCTTTATCACTGAATACTCACACAAATTTGTGAAACATAATCCCTTTTCATAAAAAGATTATAAGCCCCTCAAGGCACACCAGCAGTAGACCACTCCTCAGAGAACCTCCAACTGTCTGACTCCAACCACAGGAATACTTTAACTGCCCTAACAGATGGAACTAACCCCCCATTTACAAAGTTAAAACCCAGTCTCAGGACTTAAAATCCCTCCAATCCCTGTGCTTGCCCCAAGCTCTGGACTTGAAATCTCACCAGTCCCCACCCCAGAAATCTCCATTCTGGAAAGCTCTCTGCCCCCAACCCTACACGAAATCCAATATAAGCCCTCTTCTGCTCAGTCCTGTGCTGATTCTCAGCCAACGAGAGGCAGCCCCTTCTGGGTTTTTCCCTCCCAATAAATCTCTTGTGTTATGTGTGTTGTACAGCAAGACTTAGTAGTATTCCTTGGTGCCCAACTGCCAAGATACTTTTCCCTTCAGAGCTGTAACACTTAACAGAGACCACAGGTTATCTTCAAGGTCAAGGTCACAGAGATACTGAGGTGAAAGCACAGATCTAGATTCTGCTATACTGCTGCAGCCAGTTGAATCCAGTTACGCTGTTGAGCTCTCTAGCAAGGTGATATTAATGAAAATGGACAGGAAGGGATGGGGTAGAAGGAGCAAAAGATCATGGCAACAGAAGGAAGAGTAAGGTCTTGCTTTGGAAAGAAATAAGGAGAAGTCAAATATTTTAAATGTCCAGGCAAATCAGAAATAACTGTGCTCTGGATGCAGTAGCTAGGATCCTATTACCTGGGTTCTGTTGGGTGTGTGTGCCTTTTATGCCCTCTGAGCTTCCATTTCAGGATAGAGTTGACTTTTCCTGGATGACAGGTTTTGCTCTTACTCTTCCTTTAGAGCTTATCATGGGGGAGGGGGGCACATGGCAGGCACTCCCCAATGGAAATGGAACTGATGGATTATATGTATGTAATGCCTCAACAGAAGACGAATGCCTAAAACTCAGTTTTGGTCCAGTTGTTGCTTCTTTTCTTCCAAGCATGTACATGACTCAAAACTTAAGAAGCTATCAGGTTCTTATGAAAGAGGCTGCAGGTGATTATTCATTTACCTGGGGCTCTAAGCTGTTCAGAGTTAGAGAAAGGAAGTTTCTTTTTTTGATGATAAAACTCTTGACAACACATTTGACTTATACACTGTGAGTCATTTACCCAGCTGAAGTTAACCTCCTAAATTTTACTTCCTCTGACTTAGGAGCAATGTCAACTCTCTGCCCTCAAAGACCTTGTGTAAACATTCCAACTCAGCAACACCTGAGTCAGCACATCACGCCAGGGACAAGGGAGTTCAGGGAACAAACAAAATGGTTTATTTATAAGTTGATGTCCCAACTGCAATCCCAGGAAAATTGCTGTTCTCAGACGTAAATAAAGGTCAGGATGCTTTAATTCATATCCAACAGAATAGCTAGAGATGGCCTTTTTTGTGATGAGAAGAGCTATACACGCTGCAAGATTGCCTTATATGTTGGCATGCCATGTCTATGGTGATTGGTGTGGCAATTATTCTTCTCATGTCATTGCACACATAAACATATAGAAAAAAATCACACTGGGTTCTATAATATGCACCAGTACGGGTGAATTGAAATGTAAAGAAAATGTGGGGGCTGTGAGTAGCATGACCTCACTCCTCAGCAATTCTTACAGCAGTGACCACTGCTGGAGTACAGTTCTTTTTGCTGGGTTCTCTGCTTCAGAGCTCCCTGGACACCCTTCCCTATTCCTGCCCCACAGTGCACATGTGTGTGCCTTCATCCCAGTTCTCACCACCTCACTTCCTCTTTCATAGGAAACATCAAACTGAGACCTGCTGTTCACTAATCCTTACTGTGTGCTACATAACTCTCACCATCATTTTTGTCCGTATTGTTTAAACTTCTACCTCAGTGTGTAGAATCTGTGAGTTCTCTATGCCTGTCCCAAAGTAGCTGCCAATAATTTACCTGTTTTAGAAACTGCAGCTTTATAGTAGGGAATTAACATTAAGTCTGTAGAAAAGAATCCAGATTTAAAACTCAGGCTTCTCTGTTTTCAAAGCTCACCTTCCTTCCTTCCTTCCTTCCTTCCTTCCTTCCTTCCTTCCTTCCTTCCTTCCTTCTTCCTTTCTTTTTTTCTTTCTTTTTTTTGTATAAAACTGCATCTTCTTTATTTTGCATACTTCTAATTTCAGAACAAAATAAAACAAACAAACAAAAGACCCACAATACACAACACCCAACCCTGCTATTCTGTGGGAGGGGATCTTCCTGCCTTAAGGCACAAGGACAGGATAGAAGAGATTCTTGTAGATGAGCAGAGAGCCAGGTGAGTCAGGCCAGTCAAGGCTGCTGGGGGAGCCACAGGGATACTATACAGAGGGCAGTGCTTCCTGGAGTCTTTAATCTACTTCTTCCATGCGGGAGGCATCCTCATCACCTTCCAGTGGGGGAATCTCATCAGGAACAGCAGCACTGGGCTCCTTGGCAGTAACCTAACCTTCATCAAGGCCCAGGCCTAGTTTAATCACCCGGTAGATGCGGTTGGAGTGGGGTTGGGGGATCCTCAAGTAAGAAATCAGAGGAGAGCAGATCAGTTTCAAACAGCAGCACCACCAGGTCCTTGGCAGCTTTGTCGATTTTGTCTGCCTCAGCCTTGTGCTGCAGGGTCTCCATGATGGGGTGGTCAGGGTTGATCTCTAGGTGTGTTTTGGCCATCATGTAGCCCATTGTAGAGTTGTCTCGCAGTGCCTGGACCTTCATAATCCGTTCCATGTTGGCTGTCCAGTCATTGGTGCTCAAAGCTCATTTCTTAAAACAGCATTCAACTTTGACTCAACATTCCATTTCAGCAACTGCTGCAAAGAACACCAAATAAGTCTGTCTCCTATTTACCTCCAATCTTGAGGAAAGATCATGCTTTACATGTTTGCTCTACTATTTTCAGATCTTAACCCATCTACCATCATACCAACCACTTGCACAGGAACTATGTGATATTTTTTGTGTGTGTGTGAGGCACAAATGTGCACATTTCCTGCTTTGATGCAAATAATGACCATCTTTTATGAAATAATTGCTAAGGCTCTGGTACATGGAAATACCGTTTCTTACAATAGCTAGGATAAATGGGATGCTGATTAGAAAACATAGTCGAGTTTGGGGAAGCAGGTCAGATCAGAGAATGGGTTGGATGCATCCAAAGGAGCAAAATGCCCTATGGCTGGATAAGGAGTGAACAAAGGAGACTTTCTTCCACATCTGGACATGGCTTCCAGACATCCCTATTTGGAGGTGTAGGGGAAGCTTCTTGGAACAGTAGGCATGCCTCCCAAGATCCTTACACTAATACACACACACCCATTTTATGGAATGTCACCACATCAAGACTTGTTAGCAAGAAGCCAAAACAGAACAGGACTAGTGGCAGAAAGAGAAACAGTTGGACCACATTGGTAGTTTTTAGCATGAATTTTGTGTTACTGCAGAACAAGGCAGGAAGGACGTGCTTGTGGACAGATGTTGGGGAATATTTCTAGTGCCTTGACTTACAAGTCACCAAATAGAATCCAAAATGCCAAGACTTGCAAACCTACCTCCATTGTTCTTTCCTTTCTTTTTAGAGCTGGCAAAACTGCAAGCTGAGATAAGTCTAAGGTATTTTTAGCTGTGTATATTGATTTGTTTTTAGGTCTGTGGGAACCACCATATTCTATTATAGCTTCAAAACAACAAATGAGGAAAACCAGCTGTGGCCAAATCTCATGTAAAACATGGCAAAATAATATTAAAATCATAATATGCTAGGAAGTAGCTAAACTTACAATGTTTGGATATTCTGGCATTTCAAAAACCTCTGTCTTCAATGTTTTTTTTTTTTAATCTTAATTATGCTTTTTGTTAAAGGGCCTTATAGCAGAAATTTTAGGTAAATGAGACTTTTAAGATGTAGCATGTTCTGAAAAACCATTGACCAGTCTAAAAGGAGATGGTCAAAATCAATAACTGACATGGCAAAGCATCAGAAGCAGCTGGTCTCTGCAGTGATGCTCTTTTTTCTAGAACTTTTGATTTCCATCCATATTAGTATTAAGTGTAATGGAAGAGTCTGGCTGCTCTGGACCTGTGCAGTTCTTAGTTTTAGCTGTACTTCCTGGCTTGGCTGTTTGTGTAGGGTGCACCAAGCATTGATGTCTTCTCATCCTCTCTTCTACCTAAAGATGACCAGAGAATCTTTGTGAATAATCTACTAGAGTATGTCACCCTATACACTGCTTTCAGTATATTGCCTTTTGGGCAGTAAATAATGTTAGCTTCTTGAGTTCCTGCCTGAGCCCATGCAAAATACTTCGTTGTTCTCATGGAAGGACATTCTGCCCTTCTCTGGAACCTACTTTCATTTTTTTCTCAGAGGAGGAAGAGCGATTTAGAGAGTCCCTGAAACTGGCAAAGTGTTAGATATGTGCTGCCCAGGGCCCTTTATTTTTCATGCTTTCTGAGTAGCACTCTATTTATATGCATATATTTTAAGTTCTTATGTGCATTCTTGACTCTTGGAAAGGATTATGGTTCTGTAGAGATCTTTGTACTTCAGGAATTGGGTTGAATCTCTGATTCTGTCAACAGTTAAAACCATTGTGCTTAACTCAGCTTTACTGCTGGTAATCAGGAAAGTTTTATCTCAATCCAACTAACTTCTGTATCACTCTCTCAATAGAAAATCACATCAAGTTATTACATAGCTGCTATAACACTGCTTAATCTTATTTTATGTATGAGGTCTGGAGAGGTTAGAGATTTTCCTTAAGGTCACACAGATGTAATAGACACAGTCAGGATTTGAGTATTACTGCCTTGCTTTAAGCCATTGCTCACTCTACAGTTTTATAAAGATATTCTATTGAACTCCATGGCACAGAGGTGAAGTGGAAAGGAAAAGAGAAAAAAAAATCTGCTGGTATTGATACGAATTAACCAGTCAGAATTCATAAAAAGGATCAAAAGATCAAGAAGCCAGAAAGGAAGGAGGGACTGCCTTGAAAATAGGAGATGGTCTTGGAGGATTTCCAAACTGTTAAATGGGAAGGCTACATGGGTAAAGATGATTCCAAGTCTGGTCTCTGCTGAGAGTGTGGTTGAGTATTTCTGAGCAAATGTCTACTCAGAGATGTGTGGATCTCCCATTAATGAGAGGTATTCTAGTTAAATTTATATACTTTACTGTAGTGAATACATAGTAGATCCCCTACATTATTAATTAACTAATTAAGTAACTAATACATATATAAAATCTATCTATAAATTAAAGCAACTCCACATTCACTTTCATTATTGCTGTTAGTCAGAATCTAGTCAATATGACTGTAATATGAAGCCACAGAATTAATTTTTCAGATTTCCTTTTTCATTCCATTTTGTGTGCCAATCCCCTACTTACTCTCAGTATGAAAACCTGGAATTTGGGGTTAAATTAGGTGCTATATTTCATGATATTCTGTATGGTAAAAATATCCTAAAATCAGTGAAAAACAATGATTTCTTTCGGAATTCAGTAAATCCAGTCCTAGAAATAACATAGCTCATATTTTTTTTAATTTTTGACAAATTTTTAAAACGTTTTTATTTTTATGGCATACACAATTTTGAAATAATTATAAATTGAGAAATACTTAAATCAAGCTAATTGATATTTATATAAATCTTATGATAAGAACATAAAATATCTATTCAGAACATTTTTAAGAATATATAATACATTACCAACATTCATCACACTATATAACAGATCTCTGAAATTCATTTCCTCTGTATAATGAAGTTTTTCTAATCTTTGGTGACTCTTTTCCACCCCTACCGCTCAGTTTCTGGAACCTACCATCCTAATTTCTTCATCATGAATTTAATATTATTTAGACTACAAATATTAGTAGGATGGTATGACATTTGCCTTTCCTATCTGGATTATTTTCTTAACATGAATGCTCAAGCATCCATGTTGTTGCAAGTAGTAAGATTTCATTATTTTTACTATATTTTATTTTGGGTTTCAAGACAGCATTTCTCTGTGTTCCTGCCTATCCTGAAACTTGCTTTGGAGACCAGGCTGGGCTCGAACTCAGAGATCCACCTACCTCTGCTTCCCAAGTACTGAAATTAAAGTCATGGACCACCAACACTCAGTGGTCATTTTTTAAATTGCCCATTGTCATTCCTAATGTATGTGTATCACACATGCTTCTTAACCACACCCATTGATGAAATTAGACATAGCACATACAGAAATCAGTTCAAAATACATCTGCAACATACATGAAAATCTGAAATTATAAATATATAACAGAAAACACAGGGGCAAAGTTGTAAGGCATTGGTCTAGCCTCCTAGACCATCACAGGCAACATATGATAAAACAAGCATACCACACAGATTGTGTGTAGTAATATGGCTTCTGCTCAACAAAATGAGGAAATGCCTGCAAAGGGTGTCAGACAATGGATTAAGAGTCACGTATTAAAGGTACTCAGTACCATGGACAGTGAATAAATGAGCACATTCAAAAATGGGTAAAGCCCTTGACTAAATGTAAATTAAAACTAGAACATGCTATAGTCTCATAGCTACTTAAATTGTTTTATTTTTTAAAGGGGAATAGAATGGCAAATACTGTTAAAGATAACTGGAAAAGGAAACCTTTGTACATTGCTACTAAAGAAGTAAATTAATGCAGCCAATTAAAATGTCAGTAGTGGTGGTGCTGAGTATGGTAGCACACACCTTTAGTCCCAGCACTTGGGAGGCAGAGGCAGGAAGATAACTGTGAGTTCAAGGACAGCCTTGGTCCGTAGCGTGAGTTCCAGGGCAGCATGGTTGTTATATAGGGAAATCCTGCTTCAAAAACCTAAATAAATAAATAAATAAATAAATAAATAAATAAATAAATATGAAAAATAAAAGGTCAGTGGTGAAATTCCTCCAAAAATTATTAGATCTACTGTTACATCCCCTCTTCACTTCAGTCATCTATCGGACTCCTGATAGCCTCTGTTTGAGGGCTAACACCTGAAAGCTAAGACAGATGCTCTCTGTTGACTGTTTGTCTTTGAAGAAGCCACCTGACCATGCCTACCACCTGAATACACCCATTGTATGAGCATGCCCACTGCTTGAGTATGCCAGCCCACTGAAGATCTTCTGAACCTGGAAGACTTTGGCACCTGAACTTTCTTTATAGTTAATCCAGAGACTTGTTTTCAGTTCCCCCTGTGACTATAAACACTCTTGTTTGTTCTCAGTAAAGTGGAGCCTTGATTGGGACACAACTTGGCTTTGCGTTTTCTCTTGCATTTCAAACACTCTCTTTCAGGTCCTTTATTCCCTCCTAACTGAGGAGAACCCCGTTCATGAAACTGCGGGCAGTTTCAGATGGAGCCTGAATGTGGACTCAGGTATGGAGGATTTATACGGGACACACTGTCAAAGCAGGGCCCTGCCTAAGAATTCAGAAGGTAAGAATAAAAGGTCGTACACCATTCTGCATGGTAGACAAATTTGATGCTAGGCCTAGCCTTGTTTTTATATTGCAGAAGAATTGTCGTGTAAGAAGGGTACAAGGCTAGGTTGGATTGGCACTGACCTGGCGTTTTAATTCACCTAGGGAAGTGACAGTAAGTATGGGTTTGAATGAGTCAAAAGTAGCGATAAAGAGTATAGATAAGTTGCTTCAGGCAAGAGGAATCATGGTGGAAAAAAATGCATTGAAAGATCTCTCAGATGAGATAGAATCTTGTTGCCCATGGATTCATGAAGTAAGTGATTTGAATAAAAGAACATGGGAAAAATTGGAAAAGCTCTGAGGAAAAATCAGGCAGAAAAATTTATTCTCCTTCTTTGGGCACTCGTGAAGGACATTATAGAGGAGAGAGATAGAGTGTCAGAAAGTGAATTGAGCTCACAGGAATCAGAAAGCTCAGATACGGAAAAAGAAGAGGTTCAAAATATTTGTTTAGAAAGCAGAACTTCTAAGTCTGGTGGAGAGGAGTTGCTTTCATCTGTTAATTCTAAGTCCACTATGACAGGAGAAAAGGATCAGAGAGATTTACAGTTAAGTAAATTGGAATTTGAAATCAAGTTGCAGAAATTAACTAACAAGTTGAATGAATTTAAGGTGGTATCAGGCAAAAGAAAGGACAGCAATTTTGAGACATGTCAATCACCTTTAGAGAAAGCAGTTAATCGGGCTAGAGAAAATGGATAAGACACTTCGGGAGTGCTAGTGTTTCCTGTGGTGGAAAGGCTTGATCAGCAGAACGAGAGAATTAGACAATATCAGCCCTTAGAATTTAAGGTCATAAAAGATTTAAAAGGTTCGGTTGCTCAATATGGTCTGAATGTCCCATTTACACTGGCACTATTGGATAATGTAATGGAGTCAAATTTAACACCTCAAGACTGGAGAACTTTATGCAAGGCTATACTGCAAGGAGGTGATTTTCTGCTTTGGAGTTCAGAATGGAGAGAATTTAGTAAAAAAACAGCTGCATAGAATGCTCAGTCAGGTAATCCAGAATGGAACCTGGATATGCTCCTGGGAGAAGGGCAGTATGAAGGAAATGCTAGGCAGATTGAGTATCCTGTTGGAATATATGCACAAATTGCGATGGCAGTGAGATGAGCTTGGATTAAATTACCTATGAAAGGTGAGATTAGTGGAAGTCTAGCTGCTATCCAGCAGGGCCCAGAGGAGCTTTTTCCAAAATGTGTAGCAAGATTACAGCAAGTAGCAAGCAGAATTCTCGGAGATTCTCATACGGACAGTCTGTTTATCACACAGTTAGCTTATGAGAACGCTAATGCAGCATGTAAGGCTGCTATTCAGCCACATAAGGGTAGGATGGATTTATCTGGATATATTCGCCTTTGTGCTGATATTGGACCTTCTTATAATCAAGGACTGGCAATGGCAGCTGCATTGCAGGGAACTACAGTTCAAGGGCTTCTGACGCAAAGACAGGAGAATAAAGGATGTTTCAAATGTGGTAGTATGAGTCATGTTAAATATCATTGCTCTAAGAAATTAGGAGCTACAAACAGGCTGCAATCAGGCACTACCCCAGGAATCTGTCCTCGTTCTAGGAAAGGGAAGCATTGGGCCAGAGACTGCAGATTTAAAAAAGGTTTTCAAGACAATACCTTGTCGGGGAATGAGTGGAGGGGGCAGCCCCAGTCCCCCTTCCTAAAACAACAGGCAGCATATGGGGCCATGAGGCTGCCACCCAGCCAAGGAAATTCGTCTCTGAACTTTTCAGGGCAACCCCAGGAAGTGCAGGATTGGACCTCTATTCCACCTGTCACACAGTATTAACACCAGAAATGGGAGTTCAAATTTTGCCTACTGGAGTCTTTGGGCCTTTGCCTACAGAGACTTGGGGGTTGCTTATAGGGAGGAGTAGCTCAATTGTGAAAGGATTGCAGATTTATCCAGGTGTTATTAATGGTGATTATCAGGGGGAGATTAAGAATGTGGCTGCTTCACCTCGTGATGTTATCACAGTCCCTGCTAATCAGAGAATTGCTCAGCTTATTTTAATTCCTCTGTATCCAATGCCTTCTAATTTTGTTAACAAGAAGAGAGGTGAGAGTTGTTTTGGTTCTTCTGATATATACTGGGTACAGTCTATTACTAGCAAAAGGCCTAATCTTAAATTAATTATTGAAAGAAAAAGTTTTGAAGGTTTAATAGATACAGGAGTGGATGTGACTATCATCAGAGAAAAAGACTGGCCTTCAACTTGGGCTTTGTCTGAGACAATAACTCATCTCCAAGGAATAGGTTATGCCAATAATCCAAAACAAAGCTCTAAGTTTTTAACCTGGAGAGATGAGGAAGGTAATATAGGACAAATTCAGCCTTATGTTATGACAAACCTGCCTGTTACTCTGTGGGGAAGGAAGAGATCTGTTGTCACAAATGGGTCTTGTTCTGTGCAGCCTAGTGAAATAGCTAATAGGCAGAGGTCAGAACAGGACATTAGAATACCTGGAGGCCTTAAGCCTCATTCTAATAGTAAAGCTTTGATGCATTTTCCATAATGGCCACTGTCTTGCCTGCGCCCCATGCAGATAAAATTCAATGGAATAATAATATTCCAGTTTGGGTTGATCAGTGGTCATTATCTCAAGAAAAGATAGAAGCTGCTTCTTTGCTAGTGCAGGAGCAATTGGAAGCAGGACACTTGAGAGAATCTAATTCCCCATGGAATACGCCTATATTTGTCATTAAGAAAAAATCAGGTAAATGGAGATTGTTACAAGATCTAAGAAAGGTAAATGAAACAATGGTTGTTATGGGAGCACTGCAAACTGGACTTCCATCTCCAGTGGCAATACCAAAAGGATATTATAAAATAGTTATAGATTTAAAAGACTGTTTTTCCAAATTCCTTTGCATCCTGAGGATTGTGAGAGATTTGCTTTTAGTGTTCCATCTGTTAATTTTAAAGAACCTATGAAAAGATATCAATGGACGGTCCTTCCTCAGGGAATGGTTAATAGTCTTATGTTATGTCAAAAATTTGTGGCACAAGTCATTGATCCTATAAGAAAAAAAAATTCCCAATGATATATATTGCACACTACAAAGATGATGTCCTCTTAGCAGGAAAAAATCCTCAGGATGTACTTTTATGTTATAGAGATTTATAAGTTGCCTTAGATGAAAAGGGATTGCAGATAGCTCCAGAAAAGGTGCAAACTCAGGATCCGTATAATTATTTAGGATTTACACTCATGAATCAATCCATTATTCCTCAAAAGATAGTTATTCGTAGAGACAGATTAAAAACTTTAAATGATTTTCAAAAATTATTAGGTGATATAAATTGGCTTCGTCTCTATTTAAAGCTTACTACAGGAGAATTGAAACCTTTATTTGATATTCTCAGAGGTAAATCTGATCCAAATTCTCCTAGATTTTTAACTAAAGAAGGAATGTCAGGTTTACAGCAGGTAGAAAGAGCTATTGAAAATCAATTTGTTACTTATATAGATTATTCTTTACCTTTGCATTTGTTAATTTTCAATACAGCTCATGTTCCTACAGCATTGTTATGGCAAAAAGCACCTCTCATGAGGATACATTCAACGGTATCTCCTAAACGTAATGTATTACCATATTATGAGGCAGTAACTCATATGATTATGCTTGGTAGAAAGCAAGCACTGACTTATTTTGGCAAGGAGCCAGATGTTATTATTCAGCCTTTTACTTTAGAGCAAGATTCCTGGTTAAAACATCATAGTACAGATTGGTTGCTTGCTCAAATAGGATTTCAGGGAATTATAGATAATCATTATCCTCAGGATAAATT
>NW_022196913.1:101275910-101291649 GCF_008632895.1 Mastomys coucha | reverse complement strand
ACAGCCTTTGAGTAATGCCCTTGTGGTATTTACTGATGGTTCTTCTAAAGGATGAGCTGGATATCTTATAAATAACCAACAGGTAGTCATACAGACTCCTGGCCTCTCAGCTCAGTTAGCTGAATTAACAGCAGTATTAAATGTGTTTCAGGATGTAACTGATGCTTTCAATCTCTTCACTGATAGTCTATACGTGGCACAGTCAATTCCTTTATTAGAAACTTGTGGTACATTTAATTTTAATACTACAGCAGGATCCTTATTTTTACAATTGCAAAATGTCATTCTTGCACAGAAGAATTGGTTTTATATTGGTCATATACGAGCTCACTCTGGTCTTCCTGGACCATTGGCTGAAGGTAATAATTGTATTGACAGAGCTCTTGTAGAAGTCTTAGTTTCAGATCCTGTTGCACTAGCTAATCAGGATCATAATAAATTCCATCTTTCTAGCCATACTTTAAGACTCAAACATAAAATTTCCAATGAACAAGTAAGAATGATTGTAAAACAATGCCCTAGTTGTGTTATTTTTGTCTCCAGTTCCACATTTAGGGGTAAATCCAAGAGGCCTTATGCTCAATCATATTTGGCAGATGACGGATATAACTCATTATGCCGAATTCGGAAAGCTTAAATATATACATGTTTGTATTGATACTTGTTCAGGATTTATATTTGCTTCCCTGCATACAGGAGAGGCCTCTAGGAATGTAATTGATCATTGTTTACAAGCCTTTAATGTTATGGGCTTACCTAAAATCATTAAGATGGACAATGGGCCAGCTTACTCTGACAAAAATTTTGTGTCATTTTGTGAAAATTTTGGCATTAAACATAAAACTGTAATTCCGTATAACCCAATGGGACAAGGGATTGTTGAACATGTGCACTGCACTCTTAAAACTTGGCTTTTGAAAACTTAAGGAGGGAATTTGTATCCTCCTAGATCTCCAAAGGCATACCTTGTTTTTGTGTTATTTGTTTTGAACGTTTTGCAGACTGACATCAAAGGTCATTCTGCTGCAGACAGACATTGGCATCCTAATTCTTTAAGTTCGTATGCCATGGTGAAGTGGAGAGATCCACTCACTAATGCTTGGATGGTCCAGACCCTGTTTTGGTTTGGGGCAGAGGGTCTGTGTGTATTTTTTTTCTCAGAAAGAGGATGAAGCTCATTGGCTTCCTGAAAGATTAATACGCCAGGTGGGCTCAGAGCCACAGCTTTCTTAGCAAATGTGTTTAAATGCACTGCTGAAAAGTTCTTTTTTCTTTTTCATTTATTTTTGAGCTGACAGCTTTTTCTGTCACTCTGTAAATGCCCACTTAATCCGGAAAAATGTGCTTTCTCTCGAAGCTAAATAAACAATTTGAATTCACTTGCTCATGCCCGGAGCAAAAGTAAAAGTTACTCCTACAGCATTCAGCTGTTTCAGGCTGGTGAAATCCCAAAGTACTAGCCTGAATTTATTACTTTGCATTAGAATTAAGGCTTATTTTCAGTAAAGGTTCCCAGAATCAGAGCTGATATGTTGCACCTCAATCAGGTGCCTACACTTATCTTCAGTACAGTGGCGTGCAGCTTTGTGATAATTTCAGAGAAGGTGGTTTTCAAAAGACTGTGGCAGTTTGTGGACTTTGCAGACAATAAAGGCATATCCTGATATTGGGTGCAAAGAAGAAGGTGTATTTTGAAAAACCTGCATTCTACCAGTTAGGGCTAAGGCAAGTAAATCAACCTAAGACAGAGGCACGTGCCGAGTGGCTGTGTTTTTGAAAAAACACAAAATAAGCCCAGTTTCTACTACAAACTAGATGTACGTGTTCACAAAGACGGGTCAGATATTTTGCCAAGAGATATTCTATTATATTGTGGGTGATATTCACCCAGACACCATGAAAATGTCCTGTGCAAAACTGTGGTGTTTGATTATGTCTTTGTTCTGCAATGTTTTAAAATAAAAAGGGAGAAATTGTTACATCTCCTCTTCACTTCAGTCATCCATCGGACTCCTGACAGCCTCTGTTTGAGGGCTAACACCTGAGAGCTAAGACAGATACTCTCTGTTGACTGTTTGTCTTTGAAGAAGCCACCTGACCATGCCTACCACCTGAATACACCCATTGTATGAGCACGCCCACTGCTTGAGTATGCCAGCCCACTGAAGATCTTCTGAACCTGGAAGACTTTGGCACCTGAACTTTCTTTATAGTTAATCCAGAGACTTGTTTTCAGTTTCCCCTGTGACTATAAAAACTCTTGTTTGTTCTCAGTAAAGTGGAGCCTTGATTGGGACACAACTGGCTTCACATTTTCTTTTGCATTTCAAACCCTCTCTTTCAGGTCCTTTATTCCCTCCTAACTGAGGAGAACCCCGTTCATGAAACTGCGGGCCGTTTCAGTCTACCACATGATTCCATGATCCTAGCATGAGTATGCAGTCAAACAAAATAAAATTAGTGTGTTAAAGGAGTAGCTGTATTGCCTTGTTAATTCTAGAACTAATCACAATAACAAAAATAATAATCAGTTCTAGTTTTCATTTTTTTCCCTCACTATAATGGTTAGATTACACTTTAGCATCCTGAACTGCACTGTATCTCTTGTATGTGTCACCCTGGTCCTGGTTCCTCAATTTGGAGGACAGAGATGATCTAGATAGGATGTTTCTGCTTCCACAATTTACTAACAATGATGAGGTTATATGGTGGGTGCTGTAAAGACTCATCAAACTGGCTCCAATGTCCATGCTTTCTATTGCTATTTGCCCCTTATGATGTCTTAATCTTGAAGCATGTGTTTTCCTATATGGAAACTGCATGAAGATAGAATTAATTAACCGATCAGACTTGTCTCCCAATGGTGTCTAGTATATCACAAGTGTATGGAATTCAGGAATGGTCCGTTAGTATTGATGGAGTGAGTAGATTTAAACCTATTCCTTCTTTTGGTGATACCTCCAACCTAATTCCTGTCTATGTGTTTGAATGTTGATTCTGTCATTTTGCATGGTGTCTTTTTGAAAAAGTGGAAGATGTGTGTCACCCCTGGTTCTATGTAGGCTATTGAGAAGACAGCCAGATTACATTTTGTGCCAAAGAAAAATCTGGATGCTATAGGCTAGAGGTGTATGAAAGTAGATTAAGATACTCATCTAGAACTATAAATAGATGATCTTGTTCCAGCTTGAAACAAATGCTACTGAGCTGCCTTATATTAGCCACGCTGTCCTAAAGGCCCAAAGGTCACAAAAACCCTATTATCATAAACTTCATGACTTATCAGGGGATACTAAATATTCTTATCTCTATGTGGTACAGCCTGATGGAGGATTAAGAAATGATTCTGAACTTGTTTAGTTCAATGGCCAGGTTCAACTCTCACAGGTACATCTACCCTAGTAATTTCAAATTGCATGCTCGAGTGCACACATACACATACACACACACACACACACACACACACACACACACACATACATATACACAGTGCAGAGATGTATGTGGCATGAAGGCAGAAAGGAAAATAATTTGTAAGGAAGGAAAAGGGCCCTCAAGAGAGAGGTAGGAGGAATGAGGAATTGCAGAGTGGGAGGGGAACAAATAATGAACCTATATATCTATATCATCTATCTGTCTCTGTCTCTATCTCTATGTCTATCTCTACCTCTATATAAATGTTCTTTATGGTAACTTAAGTATTTTTAAGTGCAAAGATGATTTTATTTACTCTTTTTGTTTCTCACAATAGGAAGTCCTTTTTTCTTCAAAGTATTGAGTATGATGATTGACAAAACAGGAAATTATCAAGTATATTTTATGTGAATGTGCAAGGGAGTTTTGGGAATTGTCATTATTTTCTCTATTCTGATCAGGGCAGAATAGAATCCTATGTTTATATTAGAGTTTATGGTTAACTGTGCTATCTGTTGGGGTGTTTTTGTATAGGTTTGTTTGCTTGCTTTTGGTGACGTTGAAGATCAAGCCTTGAACATGGTAAGCAAACACTCTACTAAACTATATTCCCAGTCTTAGATTCTGTTTGAAATTGTGTATCACTATGTACTCTCAGCTGGTTTTGAATTTGAGTCTCCTGTCTCAGATTTCCATGCCATGCGACTAATGTATCTCACTATGTCTGCCTTTACATAAACTTTTGAGCTTAATGGTTTCTTTGGGCTGTTTCTTATTGACCAAAAATGAACAGAAATGAATGAATTTTGTGTATTCAGTGGTGATAAACACCTTAAAATGCCTTGGATACTCAAATTTATTCTTTCTAAAATGATATTGGTTTCTAAAATAATAGTTATGAAACTTCTTTCATCTTCTTCTTGGCATCATCCTTTAGTAAAAATGGTAAAGTGTACATTCCCACATCTGAGACAGGAAATTATAAAGGTATAAAGTTATATCCTTTTAATAAAACTGTTCATAATGCTGTGATTCCCACCATAATCTTACAGAACCTTTTATGCCTTCTCTTACCCATTCAACAGAAACTTTTAATTAATTTCCATGTGTCTTTTTTGTTTTTGTTTTTTTATTCTTTTAGCAATTCCTCTAGGAAAAGGGAAGTATACCAGAGAAGTGGTTGCCATGGTAACTGACTAGAGATAAATAGTTCCTTGCAATATGGAGAGAGAGAAGCAGGAATCTACAGCCAACTACAGAATGATAAGAGGGCAGTAGATCACACTGACTTTCCAGAAATCCATCTAGAATTTTGGTACTAGCCAGACTAGTGTACAGCTGCCCACCCTAAGGGAAGTATCAATGTTATGTTCTGTGTATGTGCCTGTATCTGTGCTCAAAAACTAGGAGAGAGCTCTTTGCTGGATAAGCTGACATGGTAGTATTATAAAGTACCTGTGGATGTTTGGCCTGGGCATGGAACAAATCATGCTGGGCTGATAGATTAGGTAGGCTACTGACAATCTATTTGACATCACCCAATCAGAAGTCAGTAGAAGTCAGAAAAGTCTTTGTTTCTGGTTAAAATAGTTTACAAACAATTTTTACCTTTATCTATAGGATAAGGGGGATAAGAGCCAAATCCTAAAAAATCATGTTTTCTCTATGCATATATGACTATAATAAACCTTAATTTATAGATTAGGTACACCAGATTAACAACAATAAAACATAAAATGTGATGTATTTTAAGCCTATAAATTAGATGTTTGTGCATATTTCCAGTTAATAATTCCAGACCATGGTTTACCTTAGATGCTTGAGAACATGGAAAGTAAAATTATCAATGTGTGGTATTTTGCATATAAACTGAGTCAGCTTTCCTTATCACAAGTCTGAGTTCTGGCTTACTATCTGTTATACGATCCTAGGCAAGTTACTTAATTTCCTCGATCTTTATTTTCTCCATCTGTAAACTACAAAATTGTGTTGATGATAATAAATCTTTCTCAACATTTACAAATTATTTAACATAAATTTTATTTACTACAGTGTCTAGCATGTGTGAAGGAACTTAGCCACATATAAATGAAATGATTTTGAATAGTGATATAGAATGATCACATTTGTTCAATAAAAAATAAGTCTTTGTCATAGTATAAGTTATAAGGAAGCTTTTTGGCCATCTTGAAAGATATGTATCAACAGTACACACACATACACACACACACACACACATACACACACATATATATTGTACACATGCATGTGCAGAGTGACCTAATGCCTTCTAGTACAACACACAAGCTCAGTGACTTTGAGCTAATGACTTTGCAGTTCAAGAACGTATCAACCTTTTGCTGTTGTTTGTTTCTTCCTTTTCTTTCTTTATGCTAGGTTTCAACCCAGGGCCTGATGCACAGAAGCATACACTCTTCCACACATGCACTCTCCCATCTTTTTCCTCTTCTTTTGTTTTTCTCCTGTTCCAAAAAGATTTATTACTACTTAGACCAAAATGTGAGATGGACTCCAGTTCTGGTTCCTCGTACTATTGTTAATGCTGGCTTTCAGAGGAGAGTGATGCACATTTGTGTGAGGAATGAAGAATCCGAGTGAGAAAGAAGATAATCCTAGACAGAATGAACTGCCTTACTAAAAGTACAACTATGAGAACCATTTTAGAAGTCACAAATTTACTAAACTGCTTTCCAAACTGGTGAATATTTATGCTTGGACCTTGAGAAGAAGCCACAGAATAGATGATTTTGATGAAGAGGCCATAGAAATGGAAAAATCTGATGCCCAACCACTGCTAAGTGAGGTAATGTAATGGTAAAAAGGATGATATTTCATTAAGATCAAGTCAGTTGATCTGTGAAAATAAATGGAATTTCCATAGAAATAGAGGTATCACAGCTGGATGGTGAGGGTACAGGCCTTTAACCCCAGCACTTGGGAGGGGGAGGTAGGCTAATCTCTGAGTTTAAGCCAGCTTGGTCTTCAGAGTGAGTTTCAGGGTGGCCAGGGCTACAGTGGAAAACCCTGTCTCAAAAAAAAAAAAAAAAAACCAAACCACTACAGAAAGGATGAAAGGAAAGGAAAAAAGGAAGGGAGGTAGGATGGTATCAGCATCTTCAGTGTGGTTCTGATGCCTATGCTGCATTGTATTTACAAAGCAGGAGGCTGGGAGATCAGAGGGAAATTTAGAATATTACATACACACTGTGAATCATGAAGAAAACTCAAGTAGGGGATGCTGAAAATGTCTCTGTGCTTTGCCTGGAACTTCCCTGGCAAACCTCCACTGACACCTATTTTGAATCAGTGTTGATTTAGGTCCTCTCTGGTGCTACCTTTAGAAGTAAGTTCAAATATCTTCTTTCTTAGTTTCCATTGCACTCAAAGGACAGAAAGAATGCCACACCAAGGTCAAAAATTAAAAGAACTTTGGGTCAATAGAGAGTAGATGACATAAACAAGTCAGTATAACACAGAGAAGATAAATTAAGACTTTTGGCTATTTTTCAACTCATAATTTCCTTTCCTATGCAAAGTTAGAAATATGTATGGGTGTTTACCCCCTCTGTCTTTCTCTGGGGCCAGCCTATAGTGTGAATTTGTGGACTCTTATTAATATTATTGAAGGAAGACCATGTTTTGTGCAGTTGTAAGAATAGCTGGAATTTAGAGACATGTGTATGCCCATAAATTGCTCTGAAGAGAGCGATGAGATAATCATTAAAACATGGAGGGCTCTCTTTGCTTCAAAACCAACTTCCTCCCTTACTGTTCCCTATGTCTTTATTTGAGATGATTTTAATCGATAATGTCACTTGACAATGTGTTTCATATACTGGAAGGAAAGTAGGGGAAGAAAAGGGGGCCCAAAGGAAGGAAAGGGGTGAAGAAAAGAACAGCAAAATTCCAAAATGTATCAGTGGAAGAAATTTTGTACTTTTCTAGAAGTTTTACTCTTCTTATATTGTAAGAAGCATGTGGAGCTTACATAAATGAACTGATCTGTCTTAAAGAATAGATATCCTGCGAAAAGAACAAACAAGTAATTCATTCTATGAACACTGAAAGAAACCTCTACAAATTTCTACGCCTTACGTCAATGACAGGGGGACAGAAAAACCAAAACAAAATATAAAACAAAACAAAACAAAAACCCAAAACAAAATAAAAATAAGTGAAGAAGTCCTTTATTAAAAGCAGGGGTACTTGAGAAGCATATGATAAAATAGAGCTGAATACAGTCTATAGTCAAAGAATGTTCTGGAAAGCTGCATTTTCCATTTAAATAGCTAAAGCCCACATGCAGCTACTTAACAATTTCAATGCAGCTGATGTTACTGATAAAGATTCCCTTTCCCCACCATTTGTTGAAGAGAGGTTCTGATCTCTGATATATTTTTGACATCTTTTCTATTTATCAATTAGATATAATTGTGTGGGTTTACATATAGGTCCTCTGTTCTGTCTATATAGATCTATGTGTACATCTTTGTGCACATGCTGTTTTTTTTATAACCATTGCTCTGCAACTAGCTTGAAATGGGGCATGGCGATACCACCCACAGTATTTTTCCCCCTCGGAATTGTTTTGATTGCCATCAGATAGGTCTTTGTTTTGTTTTGTTTTGGGTTTTGTTTTTTTGTTGTTTTTTGTTTTTATTTATGCCTATGAAGAAAGGCATTTGGTATTTTGAACCCAGAACACGTGAAATTCAGAAAATTAGCAAAGGACCAGTGAGAGGGAACATGAATTTATAGAGAGTGGATTAAAGATTAGAGGTGAGGCAAAAGTAGAGAACACCAGAATAAGAAAGATCGAAGCCTGTTGTGCCGTGATGGGAGTGGGAAATGAGGGGCAGAAGAAAGGTGTGAACAAAAACGAAGTCTCTGTTAACAATCTGCATGGCAACCTATGATTTTATAGCAAGTTAAAAATATAATAAATGGGGACAGGAGAATACATGTGGCAGGAAATAAATACATGGTGCAGGAAAGCTAGGAGTTAAAGGTCTGAGTAGGGATGAGGATAAGGGCAGGGTGGGCCAATGAAGGATAGAACACAGGCTAGCCCAAACTGAGGATGAGTGAAGAAGCCACGTGAAACCAGACTAGTTTTTCAACAACTTAAAGCTTAAAAACAAACAAATAAAACCTAGGCGTTTGAGCAAAGATATCCCACATGGATGGACGGTACAGCTCCCAAAAGACACAGGTTATTAAATGAAAATCACAGTGCCAAGCATAAGTCACCTCCCTAAAAATCATTGGTTGCCAACATTCCCAAATACACAAAACAAGGCAGGATGTTGCTGTCTCTTTTGGTTGTCCTTCATAACTGGATAGTAAGACCTTATTATGAAAGTCATTGCACACTGTGGGTGAATGACAAAGAAATTAACCTTGTATTTTTACCAGGAAGCTCATTCTTCTCTCATTGTAATTACCAATGATAATTACAGGAATGTGGGTGAGGGGTTACTTATAGGGACAGAATTGACTTAAAAAGAGTTGCATCACCAAAGCCTAGCTAATTACTGGTAAAAGTTCACAAAAGTTGGGAACCTGGAGCACATTGCTCATGCCACAGGCAGCATATGTTGAAAGGTGTGTCCTTTCCCAATTTCCATCTAAAGCTCTTCCAGGGAGCTTGCTTGGTTTCTGCTTCTTCCTGGCACCTGCTCTTGCCTCCGTGTGTTTCTGCAATGTTGTTTCATCTGAAAGTGACTCTTAACTGCAGTCTTTATTCACAGAGGAAAGGAACCTACTCAGTCATGAAGTCTGCTCAATTTCAGCGACTTGATGAAGGTATTTTGGGTGGTTTATCTTCTGTCTTAAGGATCTTCCCAGAAGAATGGAATGTTTCAGTTTCCAAGGAAACAGCTACAAAACAGTCACTTTCCTTTGGGAGAAGAGGACAGCCTTGAATAGCTTGCCATTGTTGAGTGGTAACCTTACATATGTGTGCATATAGACAGCACTGGATAGTAAGTCTTAGTGTACTTAAAAAAAAAAAAGGGCATGAAGTTGAATGGAAGATGAAATATATGGGGATGGGAGTTGTTGGATCTGGAGGGAGGGTGAGAGTATGGATATGCTAAATATAAATTGCTCTACATGTATGAAAATTAAGAACCATACAAAGAAAAATAAACTATAATTTAGGTATTTAAAAAGACATTCATTTATCTTAGTAAAAGCAGAATGTGCTAATCAGCTTATATTTGGCTAAGTCAGAACCCAGAATACAAAACTTCCACCCATGTCAGAAGACAAGTCCTGCCTGATGCTTTTATACTCACCTGTGGGTAGCTGGTAACTCCCACAGTGTAAGAGCTAAGTTGGATTATTTTTGTTGTGTCTGAAAACAGCTGATAGAAATGAATGGGTTGGGGGTAAAAGTAGCTTGCAAACAAGGATGGAATCTTATGTAAGTGCTATATGCAAGCATTAAATTTTCAGCAACTGCATAGCTTTCTTCTGTAAGTTGAATTAGAAAATCTTTGAATCAAGACACCTATTAATGTGTAAGTTTATTCCTAGGCATGCTGTAGATAGTTACATAGCAGAAGTTAAATATACTCCTAAACAAGAGACTTTTCTTTATTAGAATTGTGACAAAACAAAATAAAAAAACTATTAAATTTTAGATAAACAAATAGCTCCTTTAATATGAGTATCTCTCAAATATTGCATAAAAACCTATATATATCTACTATTTATCTGTCTGTGAGGCTTAAGCTCTATTTGAAAACATCTAACATTCTGCCCTTAAAAGAACCTCAAATTAAGTCTGCACTGGAGTTCAGAACCATCAGAGCCTCAAGTAATAGACAGCCAAGAATTCTAGATCCTTGTTTGATCCTCTCAAGAGTTTGAAGCCTCTCTCTAAGTAATATTTGGAACTCTCTTCCCCAGAGAAAACAAAGTAAGGATCTGGTTTCTGGGAAAACAGAAAATAATTTCTTCAAAAGAAATGCATTGCCTTGAGTTAAGGGGATTTCTTTTTCTCTTCATATTTTATTTGTTCTTTGAAAAGAGTTGTACAATGTGTTTTGATTCTGTTCACCTCCTCCCACCACTGATCGAGATCCACTCTCCTTCCCTACACATCCAATTTTGTGTTGTTTATTCCTCATTCTCCAAGTATAGTTTGTGCTGTTCACATGCCCTTGGATATGTGGACACTAGGTGCCAAACTTCACCCCCTTTAAAAAAAATTGACTCCCCCCTTTCCAGCAGCCATCACTTGCCAATAGCCCCTTAGCTAGGGTTGGGACCTCATGCCCACATCCTTTGTTCTGGGTGGAAGAGGGGAGGGGGAGAGAAACAGGGGAACATGATCAGGTATTGGGATTGGGGAAAACTGGAGAGAAATCCTGAGGGTCAGCAGAATGAATGGAACTATGCAACCTTGGTGAAGGGGTGGCCTCTAGAATGTACCTGGGAGGTGAGAGACTCTCAGGACTCAATGGGAGTGACCTTAGATGAAGTACCCAACAGTAGGAGGGGGAACTTGTAGAATCCACCTCAAGCAGAAAGACAGGGCATCAAGTAGAGGGATGAGATTGCCATCCCACAGTCAAAAACTCTGAACCAGAATTGTTTGTCTAAAAGAACTGCAGGGACAATTGGAGAAGAACCTGAGAGAAAGGAGGTCCAGTGACTGGTCCAATTTGGGATCCATCTCAAGGGGAGGCTCCAAGGCCTGACACTATTACTGATGCTATGGTGTTTTTACAGACAGGAGCCTAGCATGGCTTCCCTCTGAGAGGCCCAACAAACAGCTGACTGAGACTTAAGTAGATACTTACACCCAATCAATGGACTGAAGTCGGGGACTGCTGTGGTTGAATTAGGGAAAGGCTGGAAGAAGCTGTGGAGGAAGGTGTTAAAGACCAGCAGTCTCAACTAACCTGGACCTGAGAGAGCTCTCAGACACTGGACTGCCAACCAGGCAGCATACAGGAGATGGTCTGAGGTCCCTGACAAATATACAACAGAAGACTGCTTGGTCTGGTCTCAGTGAAAGATGCACCTATCCTTCAAGAGACTTGAGGCCCCATGGAGTGGGGAGGCCTGGCAGAGGGTGGGGACATCCTCTTGGAGACAGGGGGAGGAGGAATGGAATGAGGAACTATGGGAGGGAGAACCAGAAGCAGGGTAAGGACAAGACTGTAAAAACCTAAACGTAATAAAAATATAAATAAAAGAACTTTTTTATTTTTTGAGAATTAGTTTTATATTTACATCATTCTGCCCTGCTCTGTCCTCCTTCCAAATTCTCCCACAAACTCCCCCCCCTCACACACACACACACACAGTGTGCAGAGTTCATTTAACGCCTATATCTATGTATGTTTAAAGCTGACATTTTGATTACCTATTAGGGATTCATCCCTGGGGAAAATATTCTCCCTCTCTCAGAAGCCATCATTTAGACTGTGGACATTCATCAAAAGGTGAGGCTTTTCGAGACCCCTCCCCAACCCTGCTTCCAAGTTGCCATGTGGCATATCTTTTAGTATCATCATTTTCCAGGTCTTATTGAGACAGCCATAATTTTAAGACTTCATGGGTGCAGTTTCCCCAATGTGTACAAAAAAATACTGTCTCAAAACATGTTTTAATCCTCTGCCTTTTAAAAGTTTTCTGTACCTTCTCTGTAATATTCCTTGAGCCTTAGATGCAAGGATTATGTGTAGTTGTAAGTTGGGGCTGGGCACATCTTTGTGTTTTGACCAGTTGTGGCTTTCTGTAATGGTCTCAAACTGTTGCAAAAAAACCTTTTTTTGATGAGGGGTGAGAGCTCCACAAATCTGTGGATACAAGCGTGAATATTTATTATGCATTTCAAAGTTATCTTGGCAGTTCTTCTCTAGTGCCTATGATCTCCCCAATAGCCATGGGTACTAAACTAGGTTTACAACACCAGGTATGAATTCCTGCCTAGTGAGTGGACCTTAAGTTCAATTAAATGGCTTTGTTTATTCCCAAGATATAAGTGCCACTATTACATGTTTAGTATTAGCTTGATATTTTTTTCAGTCATAGAGGAAATACTTTTTTATTGAAATGTATTTTTCTACAATATATTTGTGTTACAGTTCCCCTCCCCCAACACCTCCCCATGCTCCCCATTTCCCCACCCACCCAAATCCACACCCATTCATTCATTCTTACATTAGAATAAAAACAGGCATTTAATATGAAGAGGAGGAGGAGAAGGAGATGCAATAAAAACAAACAAAGCAGAATAGGAAAAAAAAAAAAAGAGCCAAAGAAAAATCACAAGAAACACATTGGTATTTTGGTCCTTGTTGTGGTTCATAGGACTTAGAGTTGGGTAGTGAAGTGGCAGTTTCTAGTTCCTTAGGAAAGTTAGTTATGCCAAATGATGGTTTACTGGGGCACACAGGTGAGAAAGGATGTCTTGCTAGAGAGAACATATGAAAAAAATGTTTTCCTGAAGTAGACACAGGTGAAAGGATGTTTTGCTAGAGCAGATACTAGAAAGATTCCTGAAGCAGACACAGGTGAAAGTGTTTTGATATAGCAAAGACATGGAAGGACCTGTGATGAAGGGGTATATATATGGCCCCTACAGATAGTGGGAGAGGAGCACTGAGCATTGGATTGGCTTCCTGCACTTTGCTATTCTTCACTGACAGCAGGCACATATTGGTTCACCTTACATAACAGTCATTGAGTTCAACTTGTGATAATGCTGCCATTGAGAGAAACTCACCAATGAACTGCTTGTGAGGTTCTTATGGTAGCTTGCTGCTTCCACTGCCTCAGACCTGCTGGTTCCTTTGGGATTGAACTAAAGCTGCTGGTTCGGTGTGTGGTATATGCTTGCCTAGAGGACTGGTCTGCAGCTGTTGATTCTTATTTGGTGTTTGCTAAGGGACTTAACTGCTGAGAAAGGAGATCAAGATCATCCCCAAATAAACTGTTGCTGACTATGTATACTTCCCCCATATCCTAATAACTTTTCTCTTCCACTGCCTCTGCTGGGTGGTACACTAGAGTAGAGGTTGAACCCTTATTAAAAGGTTGCAAAATAATGTATGGCTACAGGGCAAGACTGCTGATTGGTTTTCTTCCTTGGTAGCTTGAAAACTCCTTCTGGAAACATGAAAACCAGTCCTCAGGGAAAAGGCTTCTCAATCAGTTTCAGCTGGTTCCTATATGTTTTTCATCTAAAGTTTGTGGATTTTGAACAATAAGATCCTATCATCAATTTCTAGGAAGCAAGTGAGCGCAAAAGCAATATCCTATATTGTTTTAAGGGTCTCTTGAACTTCTTTGAACAACACGGAGAGAAGTTTCTCATGCCTGGCATTACGTTGGTTGTCAGCAAGTCAGATTTTGGGGAGAGTATTGCTAGCCAAATTTTTTGGAAGAGTGCTGTTATCCCAAATGCTATAACTTCATTATACACACACACACACACACACACATATTTGCATACACTCACATTTAACTATAAAATAATGTTTATATATTAACGAGACACACACACACATATATTTTCATATACTCACATTTAACTATAAAATAATGTTTATATATTAAGGAGACACAAAATAATACAATTTCCTATAGCTTTTGCAAGCATCCTTAGTGTTATTTATTTTTCCTGCCTCCCTTACCCTCTGTTACCCACCCTTCCTCCCTCCTCAGTAAATGGCCAACCTTCCCTTGTTTAACCCATTTCTACCTCCACAGCTCCTGTGCCTTACCACTCTTCTCTCTAGAGCTCTTTTCCTATCCCATGCTTTCTTTTACTGTTCTGGTATCTATAATTACTCCTGGTGATTTCACACCTGAAGATTAAAGGCTGGTATTCACAAATAAGAGAGTGTTTGCAGTTTTACATTTGGGTTAAGTCATTCTATTTTCTAGTTCCATTCATTTACCTGTAAAGGTCATGATTTCCTTTTTATTTACAGATGAATAGTACTCATTTTATATATGTACACATTTTCATTATTCATTTATCTGTTAAAGGACATTTAGGTGGTTTCCATTTCCCAGTTGTTCAAAGTTAAGCAATAATAAGTGTGGCTAAGCAAATATCTATAGAGTAGGATGTTGAATCTTTCAGGTATATGCCAATGAGTGGTATAGCTGAGTCACAATGTAGATCTATTTAGATTTTTAAGAATTCTCCACAGTAGTTCCACCAGTTTGCAATCTTACCAACAGCAAATGAGGCTTGTTCTTTCACTGTATTTTCAGCATTTTTGTCCATTGTTTTCTTTTATTTTTAAAATTAAAATACAATTATACAATATTCCTTTTCCTTTTCCTCCCTTTCATCCCTTCCGTATATTCCCATATATTGAAATTCATTGCCTTTTTCTTTCTATTGTTATTATTGCACATATGTATAAATGTATAGACAATTACTACTTACGACTCTGTTCAGCCTTGTTTGTATGTCTGTGATTTCAGAGATGAAATGAAGAGTTAAAGATAGAATTGAATAACCTGAATATCTTTCCCTCTCTCAGAAGTTATAAGTTGATTAGAGTTGCCTAAGCATAGAGCCCTGTGAGATTTTCTCCTTCCACATTAGCTTGGGTATCAGTGTGGCCCACAGTTCAAATCCTGTTTTGTCACTATAATAATGAAGTACCGTAAGTATAGCATCTCTGTTACTTCTAGATGATACCCGCTCACAAAAGACTTCTTATTTCTTAGCTCTTAACAATCTTCTTGCCTCATGATCTTAGCCATTCTGACTGGAGTCAGATGAAATATCAATATAGTGTTAGTTTCTATTTCCCTCGTCATTAAGGACCCAACATTCATTTTAAGTCATTTCTCAGGTGCTTTTTTGTTTTTTTTTGTTTTTTTTTTTAATTTTATTTACATGTAAATTTCTCCTTTCCCAGTTTCCCCTCTAAAAAACAAACAAACAAACAAACAAAAGCAACAAGAACAAACCCCTGTTGCCTCCCCCCTCCCCATGCCTGCCACCCCACCCTCTCCCACTTCTTGGCCCTGGCATTTCCCTACACTGGGGCACAGAACCTTCACAAGGCCAAGGTCCTCTCCTCCTATTGATGATTGAATTCGCAATCCTCTACTATACACGTGCTGCCAGAACAAACAGACCCGCCATGTGCAGTCTTTGGTTGGTGGTTGAGACCCTGGAAGCTCTGAGGGTGCTAGTTAGTTCATATTGTTGTTCGTCCTAAGGGGCTGCAAACCCCTCAGCTCAATATGTCCTTTCTCTAACTCCTTCATTGGGGACTGTGTACTCAGTTCAATAGATGGCTGTGAGCCTCTACAT
>NW_022196913.1:101228579-101275160 GCF_008632895.1 Mastomys coucha | reverse complement strand
CTGACTGGTGTGAGGTGGAATCTCAGAGTTGTTCTGATTTGCATTTCCCTGATGACTAAGGATGTTGATTTCTTTAGGTGCTTCTTATGTACTTTTACTTCCTCTTTAGATAACTTTACATTGAGAATGAGGACATTTTTAAAATTGGGTTGCTTGCTTTCCAGAGTCTTTATTTTATGAGTCTTTATATTTTTTTGAATATTAATCCCATGTCAGCTGTAAAACCAGCAAAGGTACCCACTTTGTGGGCTTCCTCTTTCTTGTTTCCTTTGCTGTACAGAGTGTCAACAGTTTTATGAGACCCCGTTTGTCAATTGTTGATCTTAGTTATTGGACAAATGGAAGCATATTCAGAAATTCCTTACTACACCTATATCATATAGCTTAATGCCTAAGTATTTTTCTAATAGTTTCAGGGTTTCTGGGTCTCTTGTAGCCTTTGATACATTTGGAGATAGTTTTTGTGCAAATTGATAGATATAGGTCTAATTCAATTTTTCTGTATGTGAATATCCAGTTTTCCCTACATTATTTGTTGAAGATGCTTTCTTTTCTCCTTTGTATGTCTTTGGCATCTTTGTCAAATATTAAATTGTGGCCATTACACTTTTTCATGCTTGGATCTTTATTTTTGTTCCACTGATGTACATATCTATTTTGTGCAGTACCTCATTGTTTTGTTACTATGGCTCTGTACTATATTTTGAGATACGTAATGGTAACCGCTCAAGCTAAAAAGCTTAGTATTGTTTTGGTGACCCAGGTCTTTTATGATTCTGCATGAATTTTAGTATAAATTTTTTCCTATTTCTGTAAAGAATGAGAAGAGAATTTAGATTTCACATTGCATGGAATTTGTAAATGGCCTTTGGCAGAATGATAATTTTTACAATCATTCTACCAACATGAGAATGAGAGGTCTTTCTATTTTCTAGAATCTATAGTTACTGCTTCACAGGCTTAATGTTTTCATCATACTTTATGTCCTTAATTAGGTTTAATCCTAGATATTTCAATTTGTTTGAAGCTATTATGAATAGGAGTGTGGCCATGATATCTTTCTCTGAATAGTTGTTTTGGGTGTATAGAAAAGCTATTGATTTACTTTATATTTGATTCTGTATCCTCACACATTTCTGAATTTGTTGATCATTTGTACAGGTGGTTGTTGTTGTGTGTGGATATTTTGTAGAAATCTTGGAATCTGTTATTATAGTATTATATCATCTACAAATGGGGATACTTTGGCTTCTCATTTCCTGTTTGTATAATTCATTTCCTTATTGTTTCAGCTATTGCTTTGAGCACAGTGTTGAAAAGGAATGGGGGAAGTGGGCAGCCCTGTCTTTGCTTTGATATCCATGGGCTTGTTTCAAGTTTTTGCCAGTTAGGATGATGTTGGCTGTTGGCTTCTCATATATAAATTTTATTGTGTTATGGTATGTTTCTAGTACTCAAGTTATATCTAAGGATTTTGTATTTAAGGCTTCTTGAATTTCATCTAAATTTCTGTTTTCCTCTATTGAGATGATCATGTAATGTTTGCCTTTAAGTCCATTTATGTCAGCAGTTCTCAACCTTCCTAATGCTTTGACCCTTTACTACAGTTCCTCATGTTGTGATGATTCCCCCCCCAACCATAAAATTATTTTCATTGCTACTTCATAACTGGAATTTTGCTATTGTTAGGAATCACAATGTCAACAACTGTGTTTTTACAATGGTCGTAGGTAACTTCCATGAACGGGCCCTTGTATTCCCAAAGGGGTCATGAACCACAGGTTGAAAACCATTGATTTATGTGGTTTATTGCATGTGTATATTTGTGTATGTTAAGCTATCCCTGCACCACTGTGGGTGATAAGGCCAACACTTATTGGGTGGTTAATCTTGATATATATCCATATTCAGACTGCATTCATTTTATAGAGGGTTTTTGCATCTGTTCTCATGAGTGATATTGGCCTGTTTTTTTTTTTCTTGTTTCTTTTTATGTTTATTTCTTTACCTGGTTTTATTATTAGAGTAAAATTGTCTTCATAGAAGAAGTTTGAAAATGCACTTTTTGTTTATAAGTTTTTGATAAGTTAAGAAATTTCAGTTATAAATTTTTTTGAAAATCTGGTAGAGTTGTGCTGAGAATCCATATGGGCCTTTTTTTTCTTCAATTAGAAAGCTTTTTATTACTTTTTCAATCTCCTTACTGTTGTGGCTGTTTAAATCATTGATGGCTAGTTAAATCACTGATCTCTTCTTGGTCTAACTGTTGAAGGTTTGATGAATTTATAAATTTATTCACTTCTTTTAAATTTTCAAACTTAGTATAGACTTTAAAATGTTCGCTTAAATATTCTGACTTGTTTTTTGTCTGCTATGATGTTTTCTTGTTCATCTGATTCAGTTAATTTGGGTCATCTCTGTCTTCCTTTTGGTCAAGTAGACCAAAAGTCTGTTGACATTTTTATCTTCTCAAAGAACCAGCTGCTAGATTCATTGATTCCTTTTTTTGTTTTGTTTTGTTTTGAGTTGTGTTGTTGTTGTTTTTTGAGACAGAGTTTCTCTGTGTAGCCTTGGCTGTCCTGGAACTCACTCTGTAAACCAGGCTGGCCTCAAACTGAGAAATCCACCTGCCTCTGCCTCCCAAGTGCTGGGATTAAAGGCATGCGTCACCACCACCCAGAGATTCATTGATTCTTTTTTTTTTTTCAAAGTTAATTTAATTTATTTTTCATTGATTCTTTATACTGCTTTAGTTCTTCCCATTTCATTCATTTTTGCTCTGAATTTTTTATTATTTCTTTCCATGTACTGGATTAGATTTGGGTTTGTTCTTGTGTTTCCAAATTTTCAAGTTGTATCATTAAGTTACGTGTGTATGTGTGTGTGGGGGAGATTGTGTGTGTACATGAGCACTTATGTGTATGTGTGTTTATGTAATTTTCAATGTAGGGGGCTATGAGCTATATTTACTCAGGAATGTTTTTTAATGTGTTTCAGAGGTTCTTCTGTTTTCATTTAATTTTAGGAATTTTTTTAAACTATGTATCATGACTGATATGATGTTTAAGCTCTACAAGTTTGTGTAATTTCTAGTAGTTCACTTGCTGTTGATTTTAATTTTATTGTACTGTTCTCAGGTAGAATGCAGAGTTATTTCAGAGTAACTGTGGCGTCATAGCACAAATTAGGTAGTGTTCCTTCTGTTTCTATTTTGTGGACTTGAGAAGTATTGGTATTAGGTCTTTTCAGAGGTCTAATAGAGATCTGCAGTAAGTCCACCTGGCCCTGGGGGGTTTTGGTTAGAAGACTTTAAATGACTGCTTCTATTTCCTTAGGAATTATAGAATTGTTTTGATAGTTTACCTGGTCCTGATTTAACTTTAGTACCTTGTATCTATCTAGAAAATCCTCCATTTCATGTAGTTTTTCTAGTTTTATTGAGTGTAGGCTTTTGTAGTAGGATCTGATTTTTTTTTTAATTTCCTCAGTTTCTGTGGTTATCTACCTTTTCTTTTCCGATTTTGTTAATTTTGATATTGTCTGTGGCCTTTAGTTAGTCTGGCTAAGGGTTTACCTATCTTGTTCATTTTCTCAAAGAACCAGCTCCTAGTTTATTTTATTCTTTGTGTAGTTCTTTTTGTTTCTAATTCATTGGTTTTAGCCCTGAGTTTGGTTATTTTCTTCCATTTACTCCTCTTTGATATATTTGCTTCATTTTGTTCTAGAGCTTTCAGATGTGCCATTAAGTTGCTAGTATAGGATCTTTCGAACTTCTTTATGAAGGCACCCAGTGCTATGAATTTCCTTTTAGCTCTGCTTTCATTGTGTCACATAAGTTTGGGAATGCTATGGCTTAATTTTCATTAAATTCTAAAAAGTCTTTAATTTCTTCCCTGACTAAGTTACCATTTAGTAGAGTTGTTCAGCTTCCATGGGTATGTGGGCTTTCTGTTTTTGTTGTTATTGAAGACCAGCCTTAGTCCATGCATATCTGATAGAATGCATGGGATTATTTCAATCTTTTTTTATATATTGAGACTTGTTTTGTGTCCAATTATATGATCAGATTTGGGGAAGATACCATGAGATGCTGAGAAGAAGGTATATTGTAGTGAAATGTTCTTTAGATATCTGTTAAATTCATTTGGTTCATATCTTCTGTTAGTTTCACTATGTCTCTATTAATTTTCTATTTCCATGATCTGTCCATTGGTGAATATAGGGTGTTGAAGTCTATTATTGTATGAGGTTCAATGTGTTTTGAGCTTTAGTAACCTTTCTTTTACAAATATGGGTTCCCTTGCATTTGGAGCTTAGATGTTGTTCAGAATTGAGAGTTCATCTTGGTGGATTTTTCCATTGAGTATGAAGTGTCCTTTCCCATCTCTTTTAATAACTTGGTTGAAAGTCTATTTTATTGGATATTTAGAATGGATACTCCAGCTTGTTTCTTGGTACAAATTACTTGGAATTTTTTTTCCAGCCTTTTATTCTGAGGTACTGTCTGTCTTTGTTACTGAGGTGTGCTTCCTGCATGCAGGAAAATGCTGGACTCTGTCCTTGAATGCTTGATATGTTTCCTTCAGGCAATAGTCATGGAGATTTGGTTTTTTTTCATTTATATAATATGAATATTTTCATTAAGAGAGTTGAGGCCATTAATACTTGAAGCTATCATTGAAACTTATGTGATGCTTATCTATTTTTTTGTTGTTGTTTTGCTATTTGTACTCTGTCTTATTACATATTTCAATAACTAGACCTTCATTTCTTTTCTTTCTAACGTGCATTGGCTATGGTTATTCCCCTACTCAGTCTGAAGTATTGCTTCCAGTGTTTCTTTTTAATGGATATGAATTTTTTTTTATCTTATTTCTTTTGAGTTATGATAGCTTTTCTGGCTATGGCAGTGTTATTGTTTGTATACACTCAGCCAGGGAGTGGCATGATTAGAAGGTGTGGCTCCCTTGGAGTAGGTGGTCACTGTAGGTGTGGGCTTTAAGACCCTCACCTAGCTGCCTAGAAGCTAGTCTTCCACTAGCAGCCTTCAGATGAAGGTGTACAACTCTCAGCTCCTCCTGTACCCTGCTTGCCTGGATGCTTCCATGTTCCTGCCTTGATGATACTGGAATAAACCTGTAAGCCAGCCCCAATTAAATGTTGTCTTTTATAAGACTTACCTTAGTCATGATGTCTGTTCACAGCAGTAAAGCCCTAACTAAGATAGGTAGTGTGGGTTAGTATTCACAGCTTTTCAAAACTTGAAGTATATTATTCTGGACTCTTCTAGCTTTATATTTTTTAATAATAGAAATTATTAAAATTTCTATTGAGAAATTGGCTGTTATTCTCACAAATTTTCCTGTAAATGTGACTTGTGATTTTTCTCTTTTAATTTAAATATTCTCTCTCTTTTTCTACAGGTTTAATGATTTAACTAAAAATATGCCTTAGGGAGCTTCCTTTCTGGTCCCATCTGTTAGGTGCTTTTGCTTTTTATATCTGTATGGGTATGTGTTTCCTTAATTTGAGGAAGTGTTCTTGATAATCTAATCTGTACCATTTACCCAGCATTCTTCTCTTTCATCTATCTATAATCAAAGATTTGTCCATTTGTGGTATCCCATAGTTCATTTACTTAATTTTTCTATTCATATTTTTGAGTGTTTCTATTTCTGTACTTTAAGTATTGATATTCTATATTATTCTTCTTTTCTACTGAAAGATGTTTTTCTGCATTTTTGATTGAGTTATTGGGTTTTTTTGATTTCATCTTCATTTCAGAAATGGAATGAACTCAGCTTGAATTCTCTTTAATATTTCTATCTCATCCCTAAATTCAGTTTTCAAATCTTGAATTGTCTTCATTACTTCATTCAGCCACATGTTTCTGCTCTCTTAGAGAAGATTCAGGCATCTGGACCCTCAGAGAATGAACTATCTATCAAGCAAAGAGTAAACATAGGCTGGACCTACACCCCTGTACATAGGTAGCAAGTATATAGTTTGATCTTTACTCGGGTCCCTTAACAGCTGGAGTGTGCGCTGTCCTTGAATCTTTTGCCTGCCTGGCTACAGTTCCCATTTCCTCTAACTTGGCCACCTTGCTTGGCCTTAATGGGACAGAATGTTCCCAGTACTGCAGTTACTTGTGCTGGGGAGGGGAGGAGGGAGGTGTAGTGTGTAAGAGGATGAGGAGGGAAGAATGGGGGGAGGATCTACATGAAGGGGTATTTGGAGGAGGGGAGCTGATATTAGGATGTAAAATAAATAAATAAATAGATAAATAAAAAATAATATATTTAAAATAAAAAATCCAGGCATTTATTTGTATCCTTTTTAAGTTCATTAAGCTATTTTCTCAAGTTATCTTTAGACTATGCAAATTCTTTGATAAATTTCATGAATATTTTTTCAAATTCTGTGTCATTGGGTTCATCTAGGTAATTTTCACTGGAGAACATTTCTATAGGACTAGTTGGACTCAAAGAGGACATACATGCTTATCTTTTTATGTAGTTTGTGTTTCTCTATGTAAGCTGGTCATGTGGATCCCTATCTTTCTTTATTTGTGTGTCTGGTGTATGAGTCTATCCTGCATTAGACTAAGCTAGTGACTGAAGCTAGAGGAGGGACAGCAGCATAAGCTTCTCCATTGGAGCTAAGCCTATGAATAGGGATGGCCCAGTGGTGTCGGGGAGGGCATCAGAAACTCACCAGCATGCTGGAATTGCATCTGTCTTGAGCTTTCATGTGTCTTGTGCATGTTATCTCAATCTCTGTGAATTCCTATGTGCAACTATTTCCCCGCTTGCCTTTTGCTCTTTTCTTTTTCAGTTTGCTTTCATGTAGCACTTTTCTGAGAATTATTTGCACTGCTCTACTTAATTGTCAACTTGACTAGATTCAGAATCACGATGGAAACAGACCTCTTCATGTGACCATGGGGTTATTTCCTGAAAGGTTTACAGAGAAACAAGGTTGACCCAGTATATGGGTGACACCATTTAATGGCATAGGATCCAGGAGTGAGTAAAATGGAAGAGTCTTTGAAACCCCGACCTTCTCTTTTTTCCTGGCTGTGCATACAACATAACTGGCTGCAAAATGTTCTTGACTTACTCCTTCTCCTCAGTTATAGACAGTACCTTCAAAAGATTAGTCTGAATAAGCCCTCTCTTAAGTTATGTATCATTGGTTTTTGTCATAGTAATATGCAAAGTAATTAATACAGGTTCTACTTCAGCATGTGTGTAATGTTTATAACAGCACAAACATCGTCTTCCTGTTCATCTTTGGCACTAACTGGATAATCTTCCACCCATTCTTGTCTGATTTTGGTTTGACTATGGCCCATGTTAGTTACAGTTGCTGAGACCTCACTTACTTTCCATGTCTAACCTAACTTGATGCAGGATATCTTCCTATTTTCCTTGAGGGTAGAATATGCATAAATAATGATTTATTCTCTCTAGAAGAATCATATTTATTGGTATGAATGTATTATTATAATAAAACCCCAAGGATCTAAAGCATAATTTCATGAAATATTTATAAATACCTATTAAACACTGTACTAATTGCTGAAGTCATAGTCCTTAAACACATGTAGTCATTTTCCCACTTCAGAACTCTCAAACAATCAGACCCAATTAAAAATCTAAACCAAACCAGGAGCTGTCAAGTGACAGAGATTTGCATTTGCCTTGGCCTCTACATTATAACAGTTTATAGGCTCTAAGTTTGTGGTTTGTGTAAGTATGTGACCATAGCATCTCTGAACCCTAATTTCACTTCTAAAGCAAATACAAATATAACTATCCCTAAAGTCATTTGGATTAAGTGATAGTTTCTATGAAACTATCTTAGCTGTTATCAAATCCTCAGCGAACAACTTGTTTTTGAATTTCCACTCCCCCACACCTGGCCTATTCATCCCAGCTTCCTGGGTTTCGGTTACATCAGAAAATGAGGGGAGTTCATAAATGAGAAAAACCTCTATACTTTTATCTCATCTGATTTTTACATATTAAGGATAATTCATACTTCTACTAATCCATGTTTTTCTAAAGTGAATCCAAAGTTCTTGTGTAAATCAACCCTAGCCAAAGCAAAACAGAATAAACCAAGAGAGTAGAACAAAAACACAACAAAACAAAAGTATAGATTCCCTCCTGCTTACAAAGGTCCTGTGCTCCAAGCTCATCACTGTCTGGGTCACTGTGATTCCTGTTACTAAGGCTACAGAGTTTGTTTACAAGAGGAGCACATCTTTAGCCATTTTAAAAAATAAAATGTAGGGACAGACTGTACTTCACTAAGGGGAGAAACATCCCACAAGTGCATCTGGGAAGGCTTGGTTTGACAGACCCTTTAATTCCAATAACAGTATCATCTAGAAGTGCAGCAAAAAAGCACTTAATTTCATATTTGGCTTGAAGATGAAAAAATCTCCACTTTCTTTCATTTGCTAAGGATCCCAGTGCAGCAATGTACATTTGGAAAAGGAGCCAGTAAGACACAAAGGTTTTTTTTTTTTCTTTTTTCCTTTCTTTTCTTTTTTACTCTTGAGTCTTCTGTTGATTTGGATTCATGGAAGTACAGGAAGGGGAGAACACTTACCAATGAGCTCTTAGAAACACCCAGATGTGCCTGTAGGAATTCCTGGTCCTGGAGTAGTGAGACAGTGAAGTTTGTCCACATGAATAGAGGTTAGATCTAGAATGAGGTCCAAGGTTAAAGGTTTGTATCGGTGATACAAACATTTGGCACAGATAGCAAACAGCCACAAACAAGCTGGAAATCAAAGTCCCTACCCCATGTGGACAGATGTCCTTTCCCATAAGAGTGGGAAGCACTGTTTCCCACACAGTCAGGGGGGTCTAGATCACCAGGGAAGCAAACTCAACCTCTGCCCTTTTCCTCCCACCCAGGAACTTACGTCTGCTTTTCGTTTATGACTTGAAAGACTTTTGACTTTCCACCTGGTCATCATGGGCTGCTCATATATGGTTACCTCATCTCCATATAGACAGAAGTGTTGGAAAACTATGCATAGAGAAAAAAATTGAGACATAAGATTATAGGAAAACTATAATTTAAGTGAAAGAATATTGTTCATCTGGAACCAGGAAACTTGAAGAAAGCAACATCTTTAAGTAAACAGAAACTACAGGAGTTTGTCCCCAGAAAACCTGTATTATAGGATGAATGAAAATATTTTTGCCAGAGGAGAAGAATACAGATGAAAATTTGAATCTTCAAGATGGAATGAAGGGTTAGTTGAAGTACCAAAGGTTTGAGTTAAAATATTTTTTCCTCCAAAGTATTTGATTTACTAATGCCTATTTAAGGGAAACTTGTACCACGATATAAAAACTATAATGAATAGTACAAAACCCAAAGGCACTGAGAAGTAAAAGTAGGTGATTATAAGATCTCTACATAATGAACAAGTGGGCCTTAGATTCTTTTGCCTCTTCTTAGGGCTCTTTTCCTTCTGTTGGGTTGCTTCGTCTAACATGTACAAAAGAAAGTTCTTTCCCAGATTTATACTCCCAACTCAATAACAGCCTAAATTCTTTTCCAAACCAAGTTATAGACAGCAAATACTGTCTTCTCATTTCTCACATCTACCTTAGCTTACAAATTATGATAATTTTACTTAACCAGATGATGCCAAATAATGATCATGAGATGCAGAACTGTGAGTGAGAATTTGAGGTTTACACCTTCTTGTTTTAGAGTCAAGATCTCTCAGTAAACGTGGAAGTCTCTGATTTGGTTAGGCTGGCTGACAAGCAAGCCACAGAAATCTCCCTGTGTCTGCCTTCCAAGCGTTGGAATTAGATGCACATACAGCCACATGCAACTTTTATTGTTTTGTTATATAGATGGTAGGGATCCAAAATTAGGTGAGCATTTTACTCAAGGAAATGCTTACTGAGTTCCCCCCATTAGATTTTGAGATATGTAGTCCATGCTGGCTTTGCATTTTCAGTCCTCCTGAGTATACCTCTTGCTAGAAGAACATCTGTCACCTACTGAAAACAACTATTCTCAGTTCTCAATTTTTGTTAATACCAGCTGCAGACATTTGGAAAGTAAGCTGAAAACATAAGTCCCATTTACAATAGTACAGTCCACCTGACTCCATTGTTTTTAACCTTGTTTTGTTCATGAAAGTCTTAAATCCTCAAGATGTTGCCTCTGGCAGGCCTCAGCACATTTCTTCTCTCCAGGATCTCATTTAAAATATACACAAGAGAGGGTTTTGAACCACAACAATTCTGTCTCATGCCACAATCTTTCTGACCCGAATTTACATGGCTGATGTATATTTAGCAGTGGTATCTATTATACTTTTTGTTTTTGTTTTGTTGGGTTTTTTTTGTTTTTTTTTTTTTTTGAGATGACTCCTGAAATGGAGGGAGATAACTCCATGGGATATATGAACTGGGATATATGGACTGAGAGTGTTGTCAACCAGGAGATTTACTGAGATATATGCTCACAAATAGCAGCTAGAGAAATAATAAAGAAAACATGGTTAGGATGAAGGGAGTGTTGATTTAGATGGGATTATATTATGGGCTTTAGTTAACCCCATAGTAATGATGCCAGGTATAGACCACCCACCAACAGTGTCCTACATGGGTGTGAGAAGGGATGTTACTCCGACATAATCAGTTACTGATGGATGAGTTGACAATAAAGAAGGGACATCAGGTATGAAAAACAATTATTTTTATGCAGAGCAAGAATTAGAAATACAATAGACATGTAACTATTAATAGTCATCATTATGGAAGCTGGAAAAATATTCTAGAGCAGATGCATTGGAGCAGTGTGCTGGACCACAAAACTTTTACCACCAACTGCAAAGGAGTCATAATGACTCTGAGTGGGAGACTAAGGCAGCAACAGGAATGTAAAGAAGAAAGTTAAAAGAGATGCTAATAAGGTAAATCTGATACCAACAAGCACATGTGACAAAAGAAGAGACATTCAAGTTGCATTTGCTGCTAGGATTTTAAATCTCTAAATAACGACTCTAATGTTTAACACATCAAAATCTAGGGAGTTGCATGTGGACTAAAGGAAGGTCAACAATGCTTCTTTACTGAGTTCAGTGTTGGGGAGAGGGAGAGACAGAGACAGAGAGACAGAGAGACAGAGAGACAGAGACTTGCTATTTTACAACTTCACATTTTCTTCCTATTAAACTAGAACTTGACTGGAATACAAAAACAAAAACAAGTGGGGTTTGATGAGTATGTATATAGTCTACCATTGTGCTCAGGGAAGTATGATTGGCTCAGATTTTCTCTGGTGTGTCATATAACTCTTAATATTCACTTTATTTTACATTTTTTTCAAGTAGAAAATATATGTTATCATAGTATTGGGGGAGGGCAGAAATCATACTATTAATGACAGAATGCCAAAATTTTCAGAAGAAAGAAAATTACGGTTGGTGGCTAAAGTATAAAAAACAGTAATAATTTCTAATTTGTTTAGGTTCATTTTTATTGTAATAGTCATAGAGTGAGAAGAACATGAAATTACTAACATACCTTTCACTCAAGTATCTTCACTAAAATCTAATTTGTATGCTTAAAAATGTGCAGAGGGGTGTAGCTTAGTCAACAGATTGCTTGACTAGTATGCAGGAATCGCTGGGTATAGTCCCCAGCATTGCATAAACTGTGCCTGGTACTATAGGTCTAAAAGAGACTTTGGGATGCACAGCTCTAAGTGACATATCTCCATCAAATCCCATCTCTCAGAGCTCAAGGAATCCATGAAAGTGGAAAGAGGAGGTGGAAAGAGTGTGAGAGCCAGAAGGAATGAAGGACACCAGGAGAATAAGACGATATAAGTCACCTGAGCAAAGCTCCTATGAACTCACACAGACTGAGGCAGCAGAGGGCCTACATGGGTCTTTACCAGGTCCTCTGCTTATATATTATATCTTTCACTTTAGTATTTTTATGGGACTCCTGAATGTTTGAATAATTGGGTCTCTGATTTTTGTATCTTTTCTTAGGGCTCTTTTCCTTGTGTTGATTTGCTTTGTCCAACTTCAATGTGATGGTTTTTGTTTTAATTTATTATCTTTATTTTGTTTTGTTTTGTTGTTATTTCTTAGAAGCCTGTTCTTTTCTAATGAGAGACAGAAATGGGGTGTACTTGGAGGGGAGATGAGGAGACGAGAAACTGGGAGGAGTAAAGGGAGGAGAAACTGTACTCAGGATATGTTGTATGAGAAAATAGTTTTTTTTTTAAATAAAAGCAGAAATGATTCAAATTATTAAAATGTATCTAAACAGAACACATGCAATTTTTTATACTTGTTATTTCTTAAACAATATATTACTATACCTATGATCTTGGGTATTTTTCTTGCTTGAAAAGACACCATAACCTAGACAGTGTAAAAAGGGAAGTATTTAATTTGGGCCTCATATTTCCAAAGGGTTGTAGTGTCCCTGACCATAATCATGTGGAGCATGGAAATAGGTAGGCAGGTATGCTTCTGGAGTAATAGCTAATAACACACAGCTGATCCACAAGTAAGATGTGAAGAAGACAGGCAAATAAAGAAGGAATTGGGAATGGCTTTGACTTCAGAAAACTTAAAGCCAATCTTAGTTGACACACCTTCTCCAACAATACCATGCCTTATAATCCTTTTCAAACTGATGATCAAGCATTAAAATATATGAGCCTGTGCAGGCCATTCTCATTCAAACCAACATACTTACTGAAGTATAATTCATATTTTATTAAGTATTCTAAGAATATAAATATAATCATGTTTAAAGGTCTACTGAATGTGCTTTCCATAAGGAGCTGGAGCATCCTCAGGTCTTGGTATCTGCAGGGACTCCTGGAACCAAACCTCCAGGGATAAATACTGAATAACACCTTACTCTTGTACCTAAGACATTGGGCTTACCTATTACCAGCCTTTTTATTTTCCTTACTTAAGTCATTTAGTAGATTTTGGGTATTCAACACATATCCACATCTATACATAACCCCTTCACTTTGGCTATGTCTTATACCAGTTGGTCTCACTCAACATAATTTCTCTTGAAATGAAGATTTCTTTGAACTCCAGAGATCAAGGCTGTAGAAAAATGGAACCAAAGCATAGCTAAAAAACTTAAGCAGTTTTAGCAGAAGACTACAGAGTATGCTGGATATTACTAGAAGTTTCAGGTCTCCGGAATAAGCTTACCCCTAGGAAATGTGCTCTACAGAGGCTCACATAAGGTATTCAAGGTTCTAGGAACCTGTCTATACTTGTCTTCTTTGATAACGTTGTTCCTGAGACTCCCCCAAATAAATTCTACTATTTGGTACATGGATGGAACCCTGGGACCTGATGGTCCACCTTTTTGTGCTGCAAGATATCTTTCTTGGTGTCTGTGTGTTCTGCTCTTGTATCAACATCTGGTACTGATAGAACTCATATTCATTTGTTGAAGTGAATAATACAAAATTCACTTATATAAGTGGTATACACACACACACACACACACATATAATCTTCAAAGACTAAATTCAAATAAAATTATATAGGTTCTAGTGAGTATATTTTTTAGTACTTGCTCTTCAACCAGCTATAAACAATAAGATTATGGAAATAAATTTAAATAATATCCATGGCACTATATGAACAGAGACTCTTCTACAGCTACTATATATACTACCAGAAACCAGGATAAGATTATGATGGCACTAATTAAGGAGGAGGACAGATCCTAAAAGCCACAGCATCTATCCTGCAATACATTTTGTGGTGAAAGTTTTTAAAGACTTTTTTGTGTTCTGGATCCAGATTAGTGAAATCTGGGCAACAGTGCTTGAGTACATTGAGCCTTCAGAACCTCTTCAACCCTTTTCCTGGCTCATATATCTTCCTTACTAGCATTAGAATGTACAGGGTTCCTTTTTCCTGCATAGTATGCAGACCATACTTGAGGCAAGTGAATATTCACATGGGACTTTTAATCAGCTTCTTCCACTGTTTCAAACAGACCAATAATTAGAGTCTTATCACCTCTACCTTGCGGAATTATTGTTTCTTATTTAGGGGAAAGGGATGATTCATGATGGTATTTCAGTACCAGTTACATGTATTTGTAACTAGTGGAAAAAACATGCTGAGAATGGATTTTGTGACTACTGGACCAGTACATATGAAACATGAAGCTAGATAAGCGTTAGTTTATTGATAAGCATAAAGTGTTTGTATGACTCAGGATTTCATTATGCAAAGTATGCCTGAAGCTTATTGTAGCACAATAAGACAGCTCTTTAAGTGCTTAGAGCTAAATACATTTTTTTCTTATTTACAAAGATCATATTTTTTGTGAAAGCTTAGGTCTATATTTACTTGTTCCAGTAGCATTTATTGAAAATTGTTCTCTCTCCATTGAATTGCCTTCATTTTCTTGTTGAAGGTCAACTGACTAGACTGTGTATTTCAAGATTTCTATTTTATTTTTTTGATCCATTTGTCAGTTATTTTAGCCAATACCACATTGTCTTTTTGATCACCATATCATTAAAGCAAGTCTCTATATAAGGTGGTGGTATTTCTCTGGCTTTATGCTTTAGTATTGTGCTGATTTCTAGGAGATTTCTTCTCCATGTAAACTCTAGAAATCATTTACTAATATCTACAAAATAACTTTCTGAGATTTTGATTGGAACTGTAATGACTATGTCTAGATAAACTTGAGAAAACTGATACCATAAGAATATCAAAACTTCCTATATACAATGAGAAATATCTTTCTATTAATTTAATTACTTGATATTGTATATTAGCATTACCTGACTTTTTAGAACATGCTGTTATATATGGACTGAAGTATCTCTTTGAGTTAGATGCAAATATAAAAGTAAATTGTGTTTTTAATCCAAAATTTGTGTATTTCTTATTAGTATAGAAAAATGAAATTGGCTATTGTACATTATTAGCCTTTTATCTTACAGTCTTGTAATGTCACTTGCAAACAATGACAGTTTTGCTTCTTGTATTAAAATAGCCTCATCTGTGTGTGTGTGTGTCTGTGTGTGTGTGTGTGAGAGAGAGAGAGAGAGTCAGAGACAGAGAAAGAAGTGTGTCCTCTGTCTCGCCCTCCCTCCTTCCTTTTCTTCTTCCCCTTTCTTGTCTTTACTGCATTTTTATGGACTTCTAAGACCATGTTGAGGGGGGAATGAAAAGCGATACTCTGTTTTGTTTTCAAACTTAAGAAGATGAGTCTAACTTTCTGCTACTAACTGACAGTAGTTTTATTGGGGGGGGGCGGCAGTCCTACTTATGAACTTGTGACAGCACATGCACAGATTTGTACAATCTTAATGCAAACTAAATTCAAACATGGAGAGAAGGAGACAGAAATAATATCTTACTACTAGCTGCGGACCTGTTGGAATTTGATAGCTCCTGGTAGAAGGAAAGAAGGCTTTCTTTAATGATGTAACCCCTGATAGCTGGACTATAGTCTGGGGAAGAGCCTCGCTGCCAAGTCTTACTAGGAAACACAAACTAGACACTAAGTAGATGAGTGGGAAGGACACTCAAATGTATGAGTTGGGTACGTACAGAGGTAAAGGTAAATAACAAAGGTGGATATGGTAGCAGGTGACGTTCAGAATACATTTTATGAAGTTCTCAATGAATTCATTAAGAAGTATTTTAAAGGTAGATTTTTTTTTCTATGAAGTTGGGAAATTTCTCCTGTTTTTAGGTTTCTGAAATTTCATTTTGAATGAGTACTGGAATTCACCAAATGTTGCTGCTTTATCAGCTATGATCACAGGACTGCTCTTTATAGCCAGTTGCTTTGACTATTTGATTTTTAGATGTCAAGCTAATATATATAATTTAGATAAATATTATTTGGCCAAGCTATGTAATTATTTTTATTCTATATTAGATTCTATTTATTGTTTTGTTGATTTTTCCTATATATTCATATGTTCATATACCTTTAATCTATATTTTCTAACATGTATTTCTACAAGAAGCTATAAAATAACTAATTTATATAGTGGGATACCTATTTATTGAGATCAGTTGCATGGAGGCAGTGATAGATTTTGCCCAAAGATGAATAGCTATTGAGATAGAGTCAGTAGAAACACATTTCCTGGTAGGTTGTTGATGTAACAGTCTAGCTGTGACTTAGTCAGCCTCATTCTTTGTTCACCTTACAAAAAAAGTCTAATAGATCAAACAAGGAAACAAGGACTTTTTTGCCTTTGAGTCCTCTTGTTTCTCTCATATCAATATTATGACCTGAGATTGTGAAGACTATCAATTATCTGGGTTTCATTTTTTTACATCCATGTAATAAGAAGAATTATATCTTCTATATCTGAAAGCTTACAATACTTAGTCCCCTCCATTATTAATTGTTAGGTATAATGATTAAGACAACAGGGTGTCTATGAGCACAGAGTGGTACCACTGGAAAGAATCTTAATGCTTAGAGAATCTCCAAGGATGAAGCTTTAAGATATGAACACTGTTCCAGGTTAAGGAAATACATAGCATGAACAAAAACAATTCAGTGATGGATGGTTGATAGATAGATTATCAATTTGAGTAATAAAAAAGAATCAATGTTTATCAATCTATGTTTTGAGTCCAAAGCTGTTTTCTTTCAGGTTTTAGGAAACAAATTAGAGTCATCATGAAAGTAAAGTCATGCATTTTCCCTGCAGAGCCTGCCCAAGTCATCCAGAATTCCCATTAAGCCTTGGATTATCTAGGGAATCCTGACCTTTGTTTATCTTCACCCCTTTGCCTCACCCTGCCCTAGGGCACTAGGTGGAGCTCTATGGAAGCAGTTCCAAGAGCTTGGGGAGAATGGGAAAAGAGTGCCAAGGATTTTTCAGAATCTAAACTTCATGACTGGAACTGAACTGCATTGCACTGAGATGTTGCAGTGCAGACAGCACCCATTGATGTACAGCCTGTTTCTACATCATTTCTACTTCTCAGTGTGATCCAAGGAGCTGTACCGTAAGGATCTTCTATAGTGTGCGATGTATCAGAGAGAGCAAAGCTTTGAAGTTCATACAAGAGAGCAGAGATGAGATTTCATTTCTGCTTTGGACAGCTGGATATACTTGGACAAAGGCTTTCTCTATGTCCAGCATGACAACAATGCCTCCTTCACAGACTTATTCTAAAGACCAAAGGAAGTAAGAAATTCAAATGTAGAATGCCCATATTACAGAGACTAATTACATTATTTCTCTGGGCATTCCTGGTTTTATTATTTGTGGGTTTTTTTTTTTTTGATATTGTTGTTTTTTTTTTGTTGATGATGTTTTGCTTTGTTGTTGAGGACAGGTGAGTGTACTTGGTAATAAGCAATATCAGGAAACACTAACTTACCTATGTGACTCCCATGCTTTTAGTTTCAAAGTGTTAGTCATGGGAAAAGGATAGAGTGAAAAGAGGATGGTAGCATACCAACTAACATTTCAAATCCTTCCAGTCCATTTCTCATAATCTATCTTCTTTTAACCTTATACCTTTGGAAGATACTGAAAGTGATGCTGCTATTACAGGTGACACTTAAATAGCACTGAGTGGCAAGAAATTTTCTAAATGTTTTGCAGGCAAAAATTTGTTTTAAGTTCTTTCTCAACCCCACAAGGTTGATTCTACTACAATAGCACTTTCGTTTTATATATAAGGTCATGAAGTACAATTTTGTAAGCAAGAGACAAGGAGTCTCCTCTGGTTCTTGGCTGCCTGGAACCAAAAAGTGGACAAAGTCACTGGAAGTAAAAATAAAAACATAAAATACTCAATTGGAATTTTATATGATGTAGGAGGCTTTAGGATAAAGACTCAAAGATTCAAAAACACTTTCCTCTTTTGTGCTTAGGTCACATGTAATGCAGACAGCCAAATAGACACATGATCAGGCAGGAAAAATAGTAACAGAGTTAGCGAAGAAACTCAGCATTACCCAACTGTTCAGATTCTTAATGATTTATCTAAGTCATAATCTTTCATCTTGGGTATATGACAGGACATTTTTAGGAATGTATCTATGGCCTTTCTTCACACAAGGATATGTTAGAGAATTTCCTCCAGTCAGTTCTTACACAGGAAGTCAAGGGAAGACTTGGATAATACTTTTCAGTTTTTGTAAAGAAAAGAGGCTCTATTTATTTATTTATTTATTTATTTATTTATTTATTTTTAGTTTTTTAGGAAATATTTTGGGGAAAGAAAGGTATTACAAGAAAGGAAAGATGTTTAGAAAGATCTTGCTTCCAATTTTTTTTTTCAGGTCACTATTCAAGTAACTATTGAGGATGCTAAGGTGCCACAGTTTGGGGCATTCTACATGTATATTAATCTTTATTAGCTGAGTTTTGAAACCAGTTTGGGATCAGAGTCCCTGTTCTTAGCCCATTCTCTGTGGCCTAAATTTAGCTTGTACTTGTAGATCTGTTGACAGTTGTCCACGAACTCTTTAATATTTTAGTCCTAGTGTAACAATGTGTCCACAGTGATCTATCTTTTCTTAGTTTCTTACTTATCTATCAGACTTCCTCGTTTTTTGGCATTTCCTGTTTCACTGGAGTATAGGACATTGGGCAGATGGAATGTGGAGGAGTCAGATGTGGATCTGTATTTCACCCCATCTCTGGCTTGCTGAGCACTGGGGAGGTGAGTATGTCTCTCTGTACCACCACTATTGGGTACTGGGCTTTAGGGAAACACAAGACACTGCTCAGGGGGTGAAAAAACACAGTCTGAAATATAGAGTGCTGAATTTGTGGTTTTCTGACTCTCAGGTACTCCGCGTCACTGATGGGGTGTCACATAGAAGAGTTGAGAACAACGGATGGGGTCCATGGGGCCACGATGCGGCCAGGACCATTGTGGACCTGACGGCTGAAGATAATGATGAACCCAGAGATGGGGAAGTAGGGAACTCCCACTTAGCTCATCAGCAAAGGTAGAAGTCGTTGGCTGGAAGTGCAGAGAGGCCTTCTGCTGAAGATTTAGGCTGCAGCTCTGTAGGTAAAGGCTAGAGGACTAAGAACATCATCTAAAATCTGCCAAAAAGGACAAAAGTTCCTACTTTTCTCCTGAAGTACTTTCCAAGGAAATATATTTTACAAAAACATGCATAAATTACCGTAGAGTTGAAAAGAAAAGAAAGCTGCAGCTGCAAACCAATGAGCAGAGAAAAAGTTTGATATTCTTCATCATAAAAAGCCACTTGAAATCCCTTAGTGGGTGAAAATGAAGGAAGACAAGATATGTGTCAAAGGACAAGGATCTTCTTGATGACATCAGAGCCACTTTACTTGTGTTGTCTTCAGTTGCCCTGTAGTCAATGGCATAATTTGAAGAGCTTTCCTAGCAGCTAGATGGAAAGGGTCAGGAGGTGCTCACCATGGAAAAGGTCAATAGAAAGAATGGTCAGGTTCATGTCTCTGTTGCCCAACCCAACTGAATGATCTCCTTTGATACTCATTCAGAATAAACCCTCAATGGTGTTACTATATATAACATCCCTGTGTTTATTCTTCTTTAATTAAAGGGTTTATAGGGTTTTTATGCTGGTCAGAAAAAAAGAGAAAAATATAAGTAAGGGGAAGGTAAGGGTATGAGAGAGAAGAAGAAAGAAAAACATTAGTAGTTAAAAAAACTTATTTACAAATCACATATAATAGACATTTCCATATACATTTATTCTCTCTCTCTCTCTCTCTCTCTCTCTTTCTCTCTCTCTCTCTCTCTCTCTCTCTCTCTGTGTGTGTGTGTGTGTGTGTGTGTGTGTGTGTGTGTATGTGTGTGTGCACCAGTATGTCTATCGGTGAAGGCAGATACGTATGTGGAAGCCTGAGATTGTCATCCTATATCTTTTTCAATCACTTCAACATCTTGGAGTTTTGAGATAGGGACTCTCGCTGAACTTGGAGCTCACTGATTGGCTAGGCTGGTTGGCTAGTGAGCTCTTGGATCCTTCTGTTTCTACCTTCCAGCATGGGGTTGTAGGCACAGACCAACATGCATGACTTTTATGTGGGTGCTAGTATTCCGAACTGAGATCTCCATGCTTGCCAAGAAAGCACTTTTCCCAATGAGCTAGCTCATGGGCCTCCTTTTGCTTACTTTATTTTTGCAAAACCATAACTAATAAATAATAAATAATAACTGTTGTGTCCACATAAATGACTAAAGTAGAAAATAGATTTTGCTGAGTCAGTTTGATTACTAGAACATTTCAAGAATGTTTGCATGGAATCCTGGTCTTTCATTGAGTAGATGTTTGTTGATGCTCTGAAATGGTTGAGGATACTGTTAATCAGCCTCTTGAAGGGATAAAAATGCAAACGAGATCATCCCACATACCTTACAAAATTCACAAAATTCAAGCCTACCAAGGTCAGCACAGACAGAATCCTAACACATGAGCTCAAGTGTGCACAGCAGGAGGGCCCACAACTACAGCTTGGGGGAGCTTTCTAATTTAATTTTTCTTAATTTCAGATCATGCAGTGATAAATCTTTTCTTTTCTTTTTACCCTATTTTGAAAAGTTTGAAAAAAAGTGTTTTGCTCCCATTTTTTTTTAGGTAGGATAATTCTTTTTCAAAGTAAGATTAAATAGCTTGTTTACATCTTAAAACATTTTTGAATCACAGTGAGAAAACAAATTCTATCTTAAAATTAACAGACAACATATGGTGTATATTCTGGATGACAGAGTTAATGTGGAGGTCCTCACAAGTCCCTGGGCAGGTAGAATGTCATTTCTCCATAAGCCACGTAATGACACTGAAGCCTTTACTAACACTTTGTGCTTAGATTCTGTATAAGATATATACTAGTCAAGAAAAATTCACAATTTAGGTCAGAAGGACCCATGTTGACTTCTCAAACACAGTTCACTATCTACTGTTCTTGCTCCTGAATTTAAGAGGAACAGGGTAAATGTATATGGCACAATGCTCTCTGTTAACATTGTTTAAAGTCTATTCAAGGAAAGAAATAATAGCAATATCCTCTTGCATTCAGTATTTTGTACAGAGCACTTTTGTCCTTACTCAGCAGGACTTGACTGGGCTCTGGGGGCTGCCTAGGATGCAATGGAGAGTAGAAATGGTCATGAGATCTTTAGGGGTCCTGTATTAAAGCAGGGCAGGTGGGTGAGAATGGGTATAGCAGAACTTGGGGGTACTGGAATTTCAGGCCACAAGCCAAATCAGATGTTGGACCTCAAAGAAGACTTAGGGACTCTTCAGAAAGAAATCATAGTGATTGTAATGGCCGTAATTTACTTCTTCTAGCCTTTACATAACCAATGCCAACATGAACCTTGATGATGTCATAACCTTGCCTTGCAGTCATGGCAACAAAATAAGGAAAACAGCAGCACTGATATCTAGGTCTATGACAGAAGATATAGTCAATCACTCCTGTAAAAACCTCTTTGAAAGAGGGTCACAGTAGAAAGACCACATGATCCTTCCTTCCCTGAAAGTATACTCACCATTTCTGCCTGTCCTCACTGAACATGATCTTGTGCTCGCAAAACATTCAGAAGGTAAAATACAGGAGGTGGGTGTTGAAATTCTTCAGTAGTCCAGGTTTAGTGATTATATTCTTTGTTCCTAATTCCCACACACTAGATAATCACACCTTGGAGGAAGACATCACATAGTTGTGAACATCAGTATCGCTACTTTCTAGCTTATGATGCCAGGGACAGTATTGTACCATGAAAAGTCTCCCTCTTTTCCTTGTAAACTGACGGCCACATCTTCTTTAGTCACCACAAAGGCAACTGTTAAATCTTCTGTTGAAGCACTGGTTGGAGAAGAGATATTCTACAGAGGGTTAATTGTGCCTCTTATTATCTTCCTTTGTCATTTACAAAATTAGCATTCTTACTAGGTATGCAGGATTCTGAGGTGAAAGAGTTCTCCAAAGCATAAGAACATGTTATGATGATATACTATAATATGTGTGAATACTGATGTAAAGAAATCTACTGTTTCTTTTATTTTTTAAATTAACTAAAACTTGAACAACAACAACAACAACAACTTGTTTCCATTAAAGACTGGGAACAACCTGGTCCCCAAGTCTCTTTTTCTCTAGGAAAGGCTCAGTTAGCCTGCCTCATAAAGAAATCTGTATGAGAGCTATCCTTTCTTTCTTGGATTTCTATAAATTGTGAAATGGCTGGGGTAGAGGTTAGCCTTTTCTTTCTACAGTTTTGTCCAAACAATAAATATATTTTACTTTATTGATTTCTTTAAAAAACAAAATAGAAAAGCTCTGATAGCAGGCCTAAGTGCTAAGTGCCTGGGAAAGCACAGCTTGAAGACTCAGCCAACATTCAGTTCTTGATACTGAGGGTATTCAGCATATTCAGTAAAGACTGCAGCTCAACTACTTATGAGCCAGGTGACCATGGTGGACGGTTACTCATCTCCCAAATTCTTCAATACTATTCATAATGTAAAATGATGACAGTGATGAGATCCTGTAAAGGATTTGGAGTTTAAAGGGAAAGATTTATGAAAAGCAGTGGAAGATTCCAACAGCAAGTCTCCACAGGTGATGATGCCTTGTTCATCTCTCATCACATTCTCCAAGTATGATCATGGCAGTCTTGTATAAATTGATGAGTTCTGAATACCTTTAAGGGGAACAATGAACACCTTCAGCAGTTATTTTGCTTTGCTCTTGTTTTCTTGTGTATAATTAATGGACATGAAATGTATTGTGAATTTTTGAAAACATGTAAGTAAATTGTTTCAAAAATTTTTTTAGAGCTGGCCAGACTGCTCAGCAGGTTAAAGGCACGTGCTGCCAAGCCTGGCCACCTGAGTTCGATTCCCAGAACCACATGGTAAAAGGAGAGACCTGGCTCCCACAAGTTGTTCTGTGACTTCCGAAGGCAAACTGTGGCATGTTCATGAATATGTATATACACATAAATACACAAAATAAATAAATGAATGTAATAACTTTTAAAAATAACTTTTTAAACACAATTCTAATACTTATAATATGTTGTTCTAACAACTGAACCATATTCATTCAGTTTGTCAATCCACTCTGTGGGTAAGCACGTCTGTAAATTGTATCTAGTAGTTGAGAACTTTGTGACATAAAAAGACTGGGAATCTTAATCAAACTTACATGTGAGTGGCCAGTCTTAGACCTGGGATTACAACTTAAGCAGCTGGGCTTAAATTGTAGACTGTTAGACACATTACCACATTGTTTTGTAGATTTGGAACAGTACTGAAACTAGTCACAGACTAATTGCAAAGACTGATTGAGTCAAAGGTAGTTGAAGATAAAACACTGAAGTTTATGAATGTGTAAAGGGAGACAACTACTTTGAAATACCCCATCAACAAGCTCTGCAAAAGCAACACATATGCCTAACCTATGTATGAATCACCAATTTCATCCCTAGGACTATTTCCATAAGAACACAAAATACATGATCAAAAACAACAGTTCTTATAAGGTAATAACCTAAACAAGTAGGTAAAAGAGTAAATGTGCTGTATTCTATTTACTTAATGATACATTAGAAATCTACATGAATAAACCAAGTAGTGTTATATACAAAAACTCCATGGCTTACTTTCCCAGAGAAAACAGTGAGCCAGCCGCAAACTGTACTCTCTATACATGTCTACTTATAAACAGTTCAGAAACATGCAACATTAATCTATGCTGGCAGAGCTTAAATATTAGTCACTGAAGCGTGTACACATATGGCTATGGGTATAACAGAAGATGTAGGAGGCTGATGGCTTTGTAGAGTGATCACACAGGTAGACACAGGCATTAAATTGCACTCTGAAACTTTGAGCAAGAAATTCCAGACCTTAACATGCCTACCACCCTCTTGCCTCAAAACAAGTCATGCTTCTTATTCTTACAAGTGATTCCAGGTTGTGCTGTGGGTTATCATAATATCAAACAGTAATCTGCATGGCTAGCAGAGAATCAAAATCGGCCTTGAATTCTCAAACAGAATATCAAAAACCAGAAGCAGATTTTTTTTTTTCTTATGAAATGGTTAAGTGAACTGATTTCTCCTGTTGCTGCAGCCAGCAGCCAATAAGGCAATTCTGCTTGGCTCAAGGGCAGTGAGGTTAGGAAAAGCATCCAAGAATGGAGGCAGTGTTTCATGATCTGCCCCAAGCCACACAATCCTGCACTAAATCAATAAAAATCATCTACAGATTTCTGTGCTTACTTTATTAAACTAGCATTTCTAGGAGTCTCCTAGACAGACAAGGAACAGCTTGTCACTGGGCCTTGGAACATCTTACAAATAACAGGTCTCATTGTTCAGCACTAATCTGGCTGGCAAGTAAATGACTTCACAACTCCATGGAACACATGTGTGTAGAGATTGACTTTACACTTGAGAGGACTTTAAAGTTTATTTCCTAAGAAGGAAGCTCTGGATCATAATTCTACTAAGCTCCAATCATGGCTATGGCTCACTAGTTCATATCAATTATGGTAGGAAGAAGTGTAATTTCGTCTGGTGACTTAGATACCACCCCCTTTGAAGAAAAGATGTTTCAAAATCCGACTTTTGCAAAACTACTGATGTAATGCCATTTAGGTTTCACAAATCTTTATGGAACATTTACTATGATCCTTGAAATTTATACCAAAGCTACATTCTGTAGATGAGATGCTGAGTTAGCTGGTTTGTATAATATTCTATTCTGACCCAGCTTGAATTTAAGTTAAAATGTTGTCACCTTGGGGAAAACTCTGTGGGTTTCTACTTAACTGTAGTTGCCTTCTTAAAGTAAAATAATCACATGATAGTTCTAGTTATATGCCTGTGTTTAATAAAGTATTTAACCTTGGGAAGATTACTTTACTGCTTGAGCTCCTGTCAGTTGATCTGAAGAGCAAACCCCCTGCAGGGGGATGTCTCTGAAGTGTTGTGGTCTCTGTACCTACCATGTTTAGCTCCAAAATGTGTCTCTTTCTATTTCCTGCTGTAGCACAAAGAGAACCACATTGAGACCAAAGGCAGCTTTATTTGAACTTGGAATGTGTTGGGAAATTATAATTGAAACCACACAATCTATTCTTTCCCCTAATATGATTATTTCAAAATGCTTCATTCTCACAGAGAATTTAAAGGTTGAAATGAAAGGCTGGCCTTGGGTAACCAAGGCCAGACTTTGAAAATTTCATTCAGCTAAAGCAAGTGATATGCCAAACGACTCGAGTGGGTAGACATAATAATGATGATTTTAAAAAAATAATTTAGCATGTGAGTTTCTAAAGGAAAAGGTATTAGCATTATTTAGATCATATGCATGTTGAAAAACAGTCTTGAACTGAAATTGGCTTAGAGTTTCTTGTCACAATTTTGGAGAAATTTTGGTATGTGATAATGGTCTCTCAGCTAAACAGATCATATTGATGTACATTCATATTTCCCAATAGAGAAGTTATTTATTTTCATAAAGCCTTACAGATATGGGTCTCACCTGCCATAATTATATTTTTAGTGTGTAACCCTTGATTTCAGATAGTTAAGAAAACAATCCTCACAGGATGATTGTGGCACACACCTTTAATCCTAGCACTTGGAAGGTAGAGCCAGACAGATTTCTGAGTTTGAGGCCAGCCTGGTCTACAGAGTGAGTTTCAGGACAGCCAGGGCTATACAGAGAAACCCTGTTTTGAAAAACAAACAAACAAAAAGAAGAAGAAGAAGGAGGAGGAGGAGGAGGAGGAGGAGAAGGAGAAGGAGAAGGAGAAGAAGAGAAAGAGAAGGAGAAGAAGAGAAGGAGAAGGAGAAGGAGAAGGAGGAGGAGAAAAAGAGAAGGAGAAGGAGAAGGAGAAGAAGAGGAGAAGGAAAAGGAGAAGGAGAAGGAGAGGAGAAGGAGAAGGAGGAGAAGAAGAAGAAGAAGAAGAAGAAGAAGAAGAAGAAGAAGAAGAAGAAGAAGAAGAAGAAGAAGAAAGAAGAAGAAGAAGAAGAAGAAGAAGAAGAAGAAGAAGGAAGAAGAAGAAGAAAGAAGAAAGAAGAAAGAAGGAGGAGGAGGAGGAGGAGAAGGAGAAAGAGAAGGAGAAGAAGAAGAAGAAGTAGAAGAAGAAGAAGAAGAAGAAGAAGAAGAAGAAGAAGAAGAAGAAGAAGAAGAAGAAGAAGAAGAAGAAGAAGAAGAAGAAGAAGAAAACAATCTTCACTTCTTGCCATTTGATAAAGCCAAAATTGTTTTGCTTATTTGTTGATCTACTTCAAAATTACCCATAGGAAGTAAAATAAATGGCCTTTTTCTATTTTAGTTTAGTTTGAGTATATACTAATTGTAACTGAGCATCTTTTGTCTATAAATATCAATGAAATGTTTAGAGAGTAAAAGTAACTATGGGATGCCAGGAAATCAGAATAAGATGATATACATGTATCAGTAGAGATATGAATATCTGTATTGAGTACCATAGTGGAGGAGAAATTAAAATGTTATTAGAGATTCCCAGAAGATTCTTTCAAGGAAACAATTGACAAGAAAAGGTTTAATCAGGAATTAGAGTGGTCTAGGTTTGGAAGGACACTTCTAAAGTAATGAATGAATTCAAATTATTTTTTACCCAAAGAATTTAAGTATCTGAATTAAATAATGGAACTGAATCGTATCTAACAGAGTGACCCCATTGTTCTCTCCAGGACCATTCTTCCACTATTTGAGCAACCCATATTCTAGAAACCTTCAATACTGAAACCTGTGTTTTTATGCCCTCAAGTGCCAACCATCTTCTCCCCACCCCTCAAGAATCTATGGACCATCAACATGTTCTTATGCATAAAGCAAATGAGATTCCTTATAAGAAAGATATGATATGAAGATATAAATGATATGAAGATCTAAAGGTCAGTGTTACAATAAACCTTTTATAGGTATGCCTCCATGTTTGTAAAAAGGTTAAATCTTTGTAGCCATGCCCCAAATGTTTGCTTGATCTTAACTTAATTTTAAATGAAGCTGCTAACTTCAATAGGAAAGAACATCCTAGAAGGAGACTATTACATACAGTTGTGTGTCCCATGTGACTTTTGAACAACTAGTCCTGAAAGGGAATCTGATCAGAACATTATAGGATTGAGCACACTGGTGGGATTACTAAGTTCCTCCACTGGCCCATTTTACAGTAGTATTAGAATTCAGCCTCATAATATCCCAGACATAGTTGGAATGCATTATTAGGAAAATCTTTGGGCTGAAGTAACAATACCTCATAATAATGCATCTGGTTCATAAGATATCTCTCTCTCTCTCTCTCTCTCTCTCTCTCTCTCTCTCTCTCTCTCTCTCTCTCTCACACACACACACACACACACACACACACACACACTTTTGTGTGTGTGTATGTGTGCAGAGTAATCAAGTTTCACTTACTCATCCCTTTTGTACCTCCAGAAGAAATAACACTTGAAAGGAAGGATCCTCATCAATTGCACTACATATGAGAATCTTGTTAAATTTAGAGGATATCTTGATATCACACTGTAAAAAAAAAACTTTGATGTTGAGGCTCCATCTAGGAAATCATTGCAAAGTCACACCAAGGGAATTTGATTTCTGTGCTTCTTTGACCAACATCATCTCTCAATTTTGCACTATTAAAACCTTCCCTTTATTTACAAAGCAAGCTGGTTTACAAGTCTGGGCTCAATATTATCATTGTTTTGTTTACAAATTTATAAAACTAATGATCTCACTCTGTTTTTGTTTTTGTTTGTTGTTGTTGTTGTTTTGAGACAGGGTTTCTCTGTGTAGCCCTGGCTGTCCTGGAACTCACTCTGCAGACCAGGCTGGCTGCTAACTCAGAAATCCACCTGCCTCTGCCTCCCAAGTGCTGGCATTAAAGGCGTGCACCACCACTGCTCAGCTATGATCTAACTCTTAAAAGTGTTCTATGCAGGATTATAGAATAAGATCTTTCATACTAATCTATGTGGTCTTAAATGCACCTAAAACCTTTGCCCTATAGTATATTGTCTCTAGAATCTTCAACATTGAATTTACCGCTGAGGGAAAAATGTGTTCACTTTTAAGGAAGATAATTTTGTAGAAATCTCTCAGCGCTGGAAAGAATTAATTATGAATCCAATTCCCTCAATATCTAAGTACTTCAAAATGAGTTCCTTGGAAGCTATTTTTGTTCTCTATGGTCCTATTTAGTACCAAAAGAAATGATCCTTTAAAAGTCTCTTACTTCACTAAACTACTAGTATGCTTTCCAAAAATATGAGCAAATAACCCATGTTCTCAAAGATGAATTAAGTATTCAGGTAATTTATAGAAGTAATACAATTCATAAAGTATTATTGGAATTAAAGGAACCCCCTCATTTTTTCTTCTTAAATTTTAGTAAATTCTTTTGATATAGCAGGGAGCAGAGCAAATAGAACTCAATGGAACTGAGTAATTCTTTGTGAGATGCCTATGACTAATGAAAGTCTTGGGGATGTAGGGAAAATCTTGCAGACAATAATCAGCAACAAATATTGATGATACACAAAGCCCAAGAGGTGCATTGGAAGGAAACAGTAAGAAACTGTCTTTAGCTTTTTATCATGGAATATTCTAACTCCCCATGAACATGAAATGAAAAGAAGACTTTTTACATTTCTGGTATTAAAGGGTGTTTAGCTTGTTGAACTGTTTGATATATCTTAGTATGAAGGATCAAACTAATAAATGCTTTAAATTCTGGTGTATTTAACTGATATAATAGGTTCTCCACACAGACCTGGACAGTTTGGTGTAGTGAAGACTATACATTCTTTAGAAGCTGGTTGCTGTATGAAAACCTGAATGGCATGGCCTAATCATAGTAAATTGTTTCTCTTTCTCTTTTTCATTTTTCATGAAATTATGAAGCCCCACCAGCCCATTTCACTAACTTTCAGGCTTGTGGAAAATAATAACAGGTTACTTGTGAGTGAGCCTACATAGGAAGTAATCATGACTAACAACAAACAAGTACATAAAATAATCCTGTAGTTATTAGATACTGCTTTCAAAAACTTCCAGAAAACAGAAAAATAAATAAATGAAGATATACATCTATAACATGTTTACAAGGCTGAAAGTGAGAGAAAAATCACGTTTTATCACAGAAGATGTTATTTATTTGTATGTGTGTATATTTCAGTGGTGTGCATGTGTGTGTACTACTATAGAAAGAGTAATCAGTACAAAGTGACTATGAGTAGTTTTGTATGTTTACTTGATTCCTTCCATGTTGGTAGCTTTTATGAATTTGAAATATCCTAGACCATTGGTCCCTGACTATCTATTACTGACTCGTTTTCACCCAATCTTTTCTAATGCTGTATATTTTTATTTCTCATCTTGATTGCCTTCTATATATCTTTGTGTTCCATTGTCCAATGGTTTTTTTACTAGTTTCTTAATATTCTAGCTTTTTGACCCATTCTGTGTTTGATTCATGGCTTTTGCATTTCCCCACAGCTAACGTATATTCCTAGGAGACAATTTATAAAATCCCTGTGCAAAATTAGGGGGGCCCCTCTTGAGTTCGTCAGTTCTCAAATAGTTACCAACTAAATATGGAAAGTATGCTTAATCTCAGCTATTTCTTTCAATAAAATGTGGTACTATGGTATAATTAGAAGAAGAAAGAAGAATAGAAACCCTTAGCACTCTTTAAACAATATGTTCAGCACATAATAGACTGTATTATCACTTCTTATTCTTTACCTTCCCTTTCCTACAAAATCACACATCTAATATTTTGACCATGAGGCTTCCTGAGACTTATATTTGGTAAAAAAAAATACATTTCTCTACTCACTTGGCATGTCCTTGTGTGATGATAATTACTGTGATATTTATAGATGCTTTAAATGTATTCCTATGTTAAAACTTGTCTTCTTGTCCTTCTCCACATGAAGTCCAATGAGTCACCCTGAGAACTATTGGCTAAAAGAAATGATGAAGCAACACAGGTTACATTTTGTTCTGAATGAGCAAAATGGTCTAAATTCACAATACTGACCAGTTTTTGCCATCATAAGAGCAGAGTTCTTCTGATAAACATGTCCTCTACTTGTAGATACAAAACAAATATTCCAATTTGAGACAGCAGATAAAGAATACTTGAGAACAGATGACTCTGAATGCATATTGTATATCTAATATACATTAATTTAATCTTTACAGCCATCCTATTGACAAAACAACCACTAATGCTACTTTAATAATGAATTAGCCTAGACTCTGAGAGATTTAAGAACTTGTCCAAAGTCACAAATGCTATTAGCCTGTCTGAAACCTAGTTATATTAGGATACTAGAATTATTGAGTATTATAAATCTTCCCAAATCTATTTCTCTGCCCAGCTCTATTTCTGTTGTATCTGAAAGAATGATAGAGGTAGTCTACAAAAAATTGAGTCTAAAACATAATTATGTGAACTGTAAATTTAAAGATTTCTTTGTCAGTAATGGCCCTTCAAGTAGAGAATATCACTGATGATGGAACATGTATTCTAATGATAATATGACCTCCCTCTTAGGGGAAGGACCAGCTAGCAGGACATATCCCACATACAGACAACAACTTTTGTGATAGCCCCCTCTCTAATTGTTCAGGATCCTTGGAATCAGTAAGAGAGAAGAAAGGATTGGTGAGATTCTTTTCTCATGATTTCCTTACTTTCATAATGCTGAGTGATCTGATCTGGAGACTATAGGCAGAAAGGAGACTACAAAATATTTTCTAGAGATGTTCACTGTGGTTGATATTTTACGGGATTGAGTGAGATCCTAATTTTTTATTTGATGGTACACTCTGCATGACTGGCACCTTTACAGGTGTTGATGGATGGGCACCTAGGCATAAAGGATGAGGAAGAAAGCAACTATACAAATAAGAAAGGTAGAAATGATGTCTTCTTGTAGGTAGTATGGTGAAAATTAACCTGGCCTTGTCATATTATCTATACATCTAAGAAAGAATTAAATACAAGCTCTCAAATAAGAGTTGCTACAGAAAGACACCACTGAAGGATTTATAAATAGTAACTACCAAGATTTGTCACTACTGAATATCCCTTCCATTCTAAAGCCATGTTGTGTGTGGTGTACGCCTGAGGATCTGTGCATGTTTTTAGCTTATATTGCTAATGTTAAAAGGGGCCATTTGTGGTTGATACTTACTGACGCCTGACTTTAACCTAAGCCAAAATGTATTGGTATGTATACCTGTGTATGCATTTGTGTGTTACTGTGCATGCATAAAATAGCAAGTTTTGTATAAGCATTCAGTGTTTTAGAAGAATACACAGGCTTAAACATTTAAAAAGTCATTTTAGTCTTATGTGTTCTTTGAAGGACAGATGAACCTTACCAGATTTTGAATTCTCTCAAAGTCTTTAGCTGTGTTTTCAAATGCTTTGGGTTTGGCAGGTCTCAAAGCTAATATTTGCCAAGTCTTTCTTCCCTCAATTTTTTAAACCCACATGTACTTCAAGAAAACTTTATACATATGGTTTTTATTCATTTACACTTAACTCATCAAAAAACTTTAAGGACATTTAAAGCCCCCAAACCTTCAGAGTCAGTACTACTATAATTTTAGAAATTATTATTAAATCCTAATACTCAAGGGTAGCATTCATTTACTAGTCAGGACTGGTTGTATTACACATGTATCTAACAAAGCATTTGTTTCATGAATGAATCAATGGAAGTTTAGTTTTCAGTGTGAGAGGCAGATACTACCAATAGTAGAAGGTTTCACTTGAATCATTCAGGAGATTCTTAATCCTTTCAATAGCCTATCAAATGTCTTTTTAATGCAGATAAACACCAAATTTAACTACTCAGTTAAGGCATGGAATTTTGAAGCCATGATATTGACCTTGCTGACATGTGTCATTACCTCACTGTATGGTAGAGCTATAGAGCAGGAAAGGCCCTGAAGTGGCTAACTCCTTACGTCAGAGACACCAGGAAGCAAATTTGTGTTAGCAAACATCAGCTAGTAGAGTATAATTGGATTTCTGCTATCTATTTGACTCTCCTCATGTGGAGAAGGAGATAGTAGAAGTATACTTCTACTATCAACAGTAAGTTTGTTTCATTTCTGGTCACAGGAGATGGTGATTTGGGGCATCTGGACTGACTTTGGAATCAAGAAAAAGGTAAAATGTTCTCAGTTCCTCAGCTAAGAAACGAAGAGACTATGTTGTCTGATAGTTTTCTATCTAGTGTTATTCTAAAGTATGCTATGCTCTGCAATCAGTAGTACTCTACACAGTAGAATACCCAAAATCTGTGTGCCAGTAGTGAAGTAACTTTGACTCCTATCCTTATTTTAAAATTATGGTATGATTGTTCATGTTTTCAATAATGTGAAAGGAATAACATTATTTTTTAATAAGTGAAGGTTCACCACCATCTTCCCTACTATAATTAGCTATATATTATTTTAAAAAGCTATTAGCCTGTTTACATTCTTTCTGCTGGCCCTCAGGGCTTCAGTTGTTTTCCCACATCCAGTACCAGATCAGGTTCCCCTCTTCTCCTCACTCCCCCTCCGTGTCCACTTTCCCTCCCAGGTCTCTCCCTTCCTCCCCATTTGTGATTGCTTTCTTCTCTCTCCCAAGTGGGACTGAGGCATCCTCACTTGGGCACTTCGACTTGTTGACCTTTTTGAGTTGTGTGGACTGTATCTTGGGTATTCCGTACTTTTTTATTTTTAATTTTTATTTATTTTTTATTTTTTTGGCTAATGACAGCACATCTAGTGAGGGATGGGGTTGTCATCCCACAGTCACATCTCTGACTCATAATTATTCCAGTCTGAAAGAATTATAGGGATGGAAATGGAGAGGAGCCTGAGGAACAGAAGATCCAGCGTCAGGACCAAAGTGGGATCCAGCTCAAGGGGAGGTCCCAAGGCTTGACACTATTACTGAGGATATGGAGCATTCACAAAAAGGGACCTATCATGACTGCCCTGAAAGATCCAACAAGTAGCTGAAAGAGTCAGATGTAGATATTTGCATCCAACCAATGGACAAAAGCAGCTGACCCCTGTTGTTGAATTAGAGAAGGTTAAAAGAAGCTGAGGAGAAGGGCAATCCTGTAAGATGACCAGCAGTCTCAATTAATCTGGGGTCCAGAGATCTCTCAAACATTGGACCACCAAACAGACAGTGTACACAAGCTGATATGAGGCCCCCAACACACATACAGTAGAGGACTTCCAGGTCTGTGTTAATTCAGAGATGATGCATCTAACCCTCAAGAGACTGGAGGCCCCAGGGAGTTTAGAAGTCAGGTGGAGTAGTTGGTGGGGACATCCAAATGGAGATGGGTGGGGGGGCGTTGGGAAGAGGTGTGGGTTGTGGAGCATTCGGAATGTAGACGGTGAGGTAGAGAATAGAATATGGAATATAAAACATAAATTAATTTAATAAAAAAATGAAAAAAGCTATTAGCTGATGAGAAAGTAGGGACCCTAAGTTTTTCAGAGATTGATCAAAAAATGCTTCTGTGTTGAAAGGTTCTTCATTTGTTTTTGAAGATATTCTTTGAGACACAATATTGTTGCAGCAAGTCTTTCTTTTTTTATTGGATATTTTCTTTATTTACATTTCACATGTTATCCCCTTTCCAGGTTTCCCTACCTCCAGAAACACCTTATTACATCCTGTCTCCCCCTGCTTCTATGAGGGTGTTCCTCTGCCACAGACTGGTTTTGCTGTGAGGACCTCTTGTTCCGTGGGATGAGAGTTCTGGTCAGGTGGGCAAAAAATTCAGCAAGTGACAAACAGAGTAGACACAAGGAAGTGCTGAGTTTGAATGTATTTCTTAAAAATGGCATGAGGTTTTCACAGTCATTACAAAAGAGAAATGAAAAATCTGGCAGCTCAGTAGTCAAGGTACATCTGAGGCCACCTGAAACACACTGGGTCTAAAGCAGCAGCCATCTCCTCTAGACTGGTGCAGCACCCCCAGGCTCCAAACACCCTCGGGCCTGCATGGGCCCTGCCAGAGTCCCAGGGGTGCTGTGGGTGTGCCAACCAGGAGGACAGAGGCTCGAGTCTCGAATCTTGCATCTCGAATGCCAACTGCTGCACACTGTCTCTCACACATAGGGCTCAACGTCCCTCCCATCCTTAGTAAAATGCCCACTATTCTAATCTTCTAGGCTAGTAGAGACATGTCTCTCTCTTGCTAATTCCTAGAGTGGTTCAGCTGTAGTACATGACTGAGAATGAGGATTCTACTTGACCTTGCCCTGGGATAAGTCTCCCATTCTGTAAGCTTCAATACCCTACCCACAAAACCAATGGCGATTAGTCTGGATAGGTAACATTCTTTACAAAATTCCAAGCCAGGGTTTGGCTAAGATGGGACATTGGTAAAGGTCAGAGAACAATGTCCAATTTTGTCTAGCTATTATTAAATCGTATCTTGGAGGGTACCTAGCACGTGAGTTCACAAGGATATATCTGGGCTACCTCTGAGTTAGGGAATGCCAAGGAGATGATGCAGAAGACTGGCTTTCATGAAGCTTTTGCCTCATAAACTGCTGTCATGCAAAGTGTGCCCACCCACCCACTCCTACCTCCCTGCCCTCAATACCCTACACTGGGACATCTATCAAGATCTATCTATCTTTATGGGACCAAGGACATGATAAGGCCATCCTCTGCTACATATGCAGCTAGAGCCATGTGTACTCCTTTGTTGATGGCTTAGTCTCTAGGAGTTTTGGGGCATCTGGTTGCCCAGATATACCACTCCTAGGCATATACCCAGAAGATGCTCCAACATGTTAGAAGGACATATACACCACTATGTTCATAGAAGCCATATTTATAATAGCCAGGAGCTAGAAAGAACCCAAATGTCCTTCAACAGAGGAATAGATTCTGTAAGTTTCAATACTCTACCCATAAGGCCAAAGGCAATTATTCTGGATGGGTAACATTCTTTACAAAATTCTTTACAAAATTTGCAAACCCCTTCAACTCATTCAGTCCGTTCTCTAACTCCTCTAATAGTGACTCTGTACTCAGTCCAATGTCTGGCTGCTAATATCTGCCTCTGTATTTTTAAGGCTCTGGCAGGTATTCTCAGGAGACAGCTATATCAGGCTCCTGTCAGCAAGCACTTGTTGGCATCCACAATAGTGTCTGGGTTTGATAACTGTATATGGGATGGATCCCCAGGTGGGACAGCCTCTGGGAGGCCTTTCCTTTTGTCTCTGTCCTACACTTTATCTCCAAATTTGCTCCTGTGAATATTTTGGTCTCCTAAGAAGGACCAAAGCACCCACATTTTGGTCTTCCTTCTGACTGAGTTTCATGTGGTCTGTGAATTGTATCCTGGTTATTTGGAGCTTTTGGGCTAATATCCACTCATGAGTGAGTGCATACCATGTGTTTTCTTTTGTGATTATTGGGTTACCCCACTCAGGATGAGTTCTATCCTAGTTTTATTCATTTGTGTAAGAATTACATGATTTCATCATTTTTAATAGCTGAATAGTACTCCATCATGTAAATGTACCAAATTTTCTTTATCTATTCCTCTGTTGAAGGACATTTGGGTTCTTTCAAGCTCCTGGCTATTATAAATATGGCTTCTATGAACATAGTAGAGTATGTGCTCTTCTAACATGTTGGAGCATCTTCTGGTTATATGCCCAGGAGTGGTATATCTGGGCCCTTAGGTAATGCTATGTCCAATTTTCTGAGGAACCACCAAACTGATTTCCAGAGGGGGTTGTACCAGCTTGCATTCCCACCAGCAATGGAGGAGTGTTCCTCTTTCTCCACATCCTCACCAGCATCTGCTGTCACCTGAGCTTTTGATATTAGCCATTCTGACTAGTATGAGAGGGTATGCCCTTACCCCCTCCCCCTGCTCATTAACCCACCCTCTCCCTTTCCTGGCTCTGGCATTTCCCTACACTGGGGCATAGAACCTTCACAGGGCCAAGGGCCTCTCCTGCCCTTGATGACTGACTAGGCCATCCTCTGCTATACATATGCTGCTGGAGCCATTAGTCCCACCATGTGTACTCTTTGGTTGGTGGTTTAGTCCCTGGGATCTCTGAGGGTACTGGTTAGCTCATATTGTTGTTTGTCTTAAGGGGCTGCAAACCCTTCAGCTCCTAGGTCCTTTCTCTAGCTCCTTCATTAGGGACTCTGCTCAGTCCAATGGATGGCTATGAGCCTCTACTTCTGTATTAGTCTGGCACTGGCAGAGCCTCTCAGAAGACCACTGTTTCTTTAGGTACTTCTCAGTCATTTGATATTCCTCAGTTGAAAATTCTTTGTTTAGCTCTGTATCCCATTTTTAATAGGATTATTTGGTTCTCTGGAGTCTAACTTCTTGAGTTTTTTGTATATATTAGATATTAGCCCTCTATCAGATGTAGGATTGGTAAAGATCTTTTCTCTATCTGTTGGTTGCTGTTTTGTCCTATTGACAATGTTTTTTGCCTTACAGAGCTTTACAATTTTATGAGGTCCCATTTGTTGATTCTTGATCTTGCAGCATGAGCCATTGGTGTTCTCTTCAGGAATTTTTCTCCTGCGCACCATGTGTTTGAGGCTCTTCCCTACTTTCTCCTCTATAAGTTTCAGTGTATCTGGTTTTATGTGGAGGTCCTTGATCCACTTGGACTTGAGCTTTGTACAAGGAGATAAGAATGGATCAATTTGCATTCTTTTACATGTTGACTGCCAGTTAAGCCAGCACCATTTGTTAAAAATGCTGTCTTTTTTTCCACTGGATAGTTTTAGCTCCTTTGTCAAAGATGAGATGACCATATGTGTGTGAGTTCATTTCTGCATCTTCAATTCTAATCCATGGATCTTCCTGCCTGTCTCTGTATCAATACCATGCAGGTTTTATCACTATTGCTCTGTAATACAGCTTGAGGTCAGGGATGGTGATTCCCCTACAAGTCCTTTTATTGTTGAGAATAGTTTTTGCTATCCTTTGCTTTTTGTTATTCCAGATGAATTTGAAAATTGCTTTTTGTAACTCTATGAAGAATTGAGTTGGAATTTTGATGGGGATTGCATTGAATCTGTAAATTATTTTCTGCAAGATGGCTATTTTTTACTATATCAATCCTGCCAATCCATGAGCATGGGGGATCTTTCCATCATCTGAGATCTTCTATTTCTTTCTTCAGAGACTTGAAGTTCTTATTGTATAGATCTTTCACTTGCTTGGTTAAAATCATACTGAGATATGTAATATTTGTGGTTATTGTAAAGGGTATCATTTTTCTAATTTCTTTTTTAGCATATTTATCCTTTGAGTAGAGGAAGGCTACTGATTTGTTTGGGTTAAACCTTATATACAGCCACTTTGCTGAAGTTGTTTTTCAGGTTTAGGAGTTCTCTGGTGGAATTTTTGGGGTCACATAATATATGATCATATCATCTGCAAATAGTGATACCTTGACTTCTTCCTTTCCAATTTGTATTCCTTTGACCTTCTTTTGTTGTCTTCTAATTGCCCTAGCTAAAACTTCAAGTATTATGTTGAATAGATAGGGAGAGAGTGGGCAGCCTTGTCTAGTCCCTGATTTTAGTAGGATTGATTCAAGTTTTTCTCCATTCAGTTTGATGTTTGCTACTGGCTTGCTGTATATTGCTTTTACTATGTTTAGGTATGGGCCTTGAATTCCTGATCTTTCCAAGACTTTTAACATGAAGGGATGCTGAATTTTCTCAAATGCTTTTCAGCATCTAGTGAAATGATCATGAGTTTTTTTTCTTCGAGTTTGGTTATGTAATGGATTTTATTGATAGATTTCCATATATTGAACCATCCCTGCCTTCCTGGGATGAAGCCTACGTGATCATGATGGATGATTGTATTGATGTATTCTTGGATTCAGTTGGTACGAATTTTATTGAGTATTTTTGCACCAATATCCATAAGGGATTTTGGTCTGAAAATCTCTTTCTTCATTTGGTCTTTGTGTGGTTTAGGTATAAGTGTAATTTTGGCCTCATAGACTAAATTGGGTAGTGAAACTTCTGTTTTTATTTTGTGAAATAGTTTGAAGAGTATTGGTATTAGGTCTTTGGAGATCTGATAGAATTCCCACTGAACACATCTGGTCCTGGACTTTTTTTAGTTGGGATACTATTAATGACTGCTTTTATTTCTTTAGGGGTTATGGGACTGTTTAGATGGTGTATCTGATTCTGTTTTAATTTTGGCACCTTATATGTATCTAGAAAATTGTCCATTTCATCCAGATTTTCCAATTTAGTTGAGTATAAACTTTTGTAGTAGGATCTGGTGATTTTTTGAATTTCCATAGTTTCTGTTGTTATGTCTCCCTTTCATTTCTAATTTTATTAATTTGGATACTGTCTCTGTACCCTCTGGTTAGTCTGGCTAAGGGTTTATCTATTTTGTTGATTTTCTCAAAGAACCAGCCCCTGGTTTTCTTGATTCTTTGTTTAGTTCTTTTTGTTTCTTTTTCATTGATTTCTGTACTGAGTTTAATTATTTCCTGCTGTCTACTCCTATTGGGTATATTTGCTTCTTTTTGTTCTAGAGCTTTCAGGTGTGCTCTCAAGCTGCTAGTGTAAGCTCTCTCCAGTTTCCTTTTGGAGGCACTTAGAGCTATGAGTTTTCCTCTTACCACTGCTTTCACTGTGTCCCATAAGTTTTGGTGTGATATATCTTCATTTTAGTTAATATGTGACTGGAGGAATTTCTTTTCTGGTTCAGTCTATTTGGTGTTCTGTAGGCTTCTTGTATGTTCATGGGCATTTCTTTCTCTAGGTTAGTGAAATTTTCTTTTATACTTGAAGATATTTACTGGCCCTTTAAGTTGGGAATCTTTACTCTCTTCTATACCTATTATCCTTAGGTTTGGTCTTCTCATTTTGTTCTGGATTCCCTCGATGTTTTGGGTTTGGAACTTTTTGCTTTTTGCATTTTTGACTGTTGTGTCAGTTTTCTAAGGTATCTTCTACCCCTGAGATTCTTTTCAATCTTTTGTGTTTTGTTGGTGATGATTGCATCTATGATTCTTGATCTCTTTCCTAGCTTCTCTAAGTCCATGGTTGTTTCTTTTTGTGAATTCTTAATTGTTTCTATTTCCATTTTTAGATCTTGGATTGTTTTGCTCATTTCCTTCACCTGTTTGATTGTGTTTTCTTGTAATTCTTTAAGGGATTTTTGTGTTTCTTCTTTAAGGGCCTCTACCTGTTTACCTGGGTTCTCCTGTATTTCTTTAAGGGAGTTATTTATGTACTTCTTAAAGTCCTCCATCATTGTCATGAGAAGTGACTTTAGATCCAAATCTTGCTTTTTCGGTGTGATGGTGTACCTATGGTGGGAGAATTGGGTTCTGATCATACCAAATAACCTTGGTTTCTATTGCTTCTGTTCTTATGCTTTCCTCCCTCCATCTGATTATCTCAAGTGCTCCCTGCACTTGCTAAATCTGAATTGAGCCTGCTTTTCCTATAATCCTGGATGAGTCAGAATTCCTAAGAGTCCAGCTATCTCTGTGATCCTGAGATTCTGGGTATGTCAGAGTTCCTGGGATTTAAGCTGCCTCTGAGATTCTGAGATCCTGGTGTGAGCAAGCTCCTGGGATCCTGGGATCCTAAGATCCTGGTTGTGCTAGAGTGCCTAGGAGTGGAGCCTCCTCTAAGGGCTGTGGGAATGCCTGCCAAATTTGTGCCCAAGGTAGACCAACTCAGACTGGTAGGAACCCGAGCCACTGGTCATGCGGTGTTCCTGTATCCTTGGATTCTGCTGGTCCCAGTTACTCCCAGTAGTGTTTGAATTGATGTTGTGTTCTCCTCACCATTGATCCTAAGATCCTGGGTGTGCTAGAGTGCCTGAGAGTGAAGCCTCATTCGGGGGCTGTGGGACTGGCCACTGAGTTAGCACCCAAAGTAGGCCAGCACAGACTAGAAGGTGCAGCAAGTATTTCTTAAAGTTATTGCTTAGACCATATTTTGGTTTCATTTGAAAATCTCTCCCAGTGTCCATAAAAATGTTCATTTAACAGAGATATCTTCTTAATGGAAACCATTCTCTTCCTAGTTGAAGCTGGTTCATTCAAGAATTACCACAGAATCATGGACATATCAATTAGATCTCTTGAAATTCTCTGTTTAAAGAAATAAACTAAGAACTGTTAGGGCTAGAAGTTGCTGATGATAATATTCAGAAAGAAGATTCTAATATGGCAACTACCAAAGTCTTTTAAAGTCAATCGAAGTTTTTCCATTAATGAGTATGCCCTTTACTATATACAACCTCACTGCAAACTTTATTGGCTTGACAAAATACAAATTTATTAGCCAAAGCATCTGTTTCTCAGGCATCTGTGTATGTTCCTTGTTTCATCTGTTCAGTAGCTCATACAGCTACAATCAACAGACCACCATGAGCTTCTCTCTGGAGGCTTGGGACCTCTTATAAGTCCTTATAAGTTAGTGGCAAGATTAAATTCTTTATGGCTTCAGGACTACAGAATTAATTTTCTTGTTGCCTCTTCCAGGGGTTAGTTTAGCCCCTAGAAGCCTTTCTGAGATCCTAGCAATATGATATTCTCACAACAGGCAGCTAAATCTTTAAAGTCAGAAGCATTATATAATATGACATTATCATGATCTAGCCATCCAGTATATGCATAGAACTGGACCACACTCCATGGATAGACTTCTATATGATGCATTGATGCAGGAGAATAAACCTGGTCACCCATCTTAGAATATGATCTTCAATTTGATATTTGGTATTGAAACTTGCTTGAATTTTATTTTATTTTATTATTTTTTACTCTAGCTTTCCATGTCATTTTGTTTTCTCATAAATAATTGAATATTAGCTAAGGAAGTATATTATGCTCACTATCCTATCAAGAAAACAAAGAATATTTGAAATGGATAGCAGAAGTTTCAAAACAATTTGTATTCTCATAAATGTTTTATAAAGAGGGTAAGCTGATTGTGTTTTCTGGGCCACAAGTTATCCATGCTGTCTATATTTAAGAATTCATATAAGGAAGAACAGTGTGTGAGATTGCTTCAGTGTGGCTTTCCTCAGCCATAAGATGTCTTCTTGCTATTCATACTGTACAAAACACATAGTATCTTTTTCAGAATACACAACTGTGGTAGAGACTCTTTTATCCAATATCTGTGCATCTGTCTTGACAACTTAATTGACACTCTGTTGCCTCTCTTAATTGTTGACTAATGCCATTAGCATCTGAGCATCTATAGCAACAGGTGTTCTTCTGCTCTATGCTTGCATATTGCTCCTTCTGGGAGAGTTCTGTACTTAAGAGTCAATTGTGTCAGCTTCCAAACCAGTTTATGCCATCTGTTCCTGTTATAGTAATTATAGATTCTAATAAAATATTACATGAAATGAGAAAGAATAAATATGGAAAGAATATCCAAGATACTAACAAAACTGAGTACAGCTCTTTGGAAAGTTTTATTGAGTACACTTTGTTTTTTTGAGAGGAACTGACTTATGGCTTTTTCAGAAGGCCTTTACTGTTAGGTTATCCAGGACCCTATTCCCTAGTCTACCCTGCACTTCCATCCCTTAACTCACTTAATCCTTCCTGGCCCATTATATTTCCTTTAGCTTTGTATCACTGTGTTTTATCTTCCCCACAAACTGGTAGTGATGTAAAACCCAGGCAAGTTCAAGCAACCCAAAATCCTGCCATGGAGGAGGAGGGGTGAAAATTGAGTCCCACCTCTACCTAGACAAGGAGCTCCTGGTAATTGATAGTTGCTGAGAGTTTGAGAGTTAGTTTTCTTTCAGGGTGTGTATGTCTATCACACTTCAGTCTATCACACTTGTTCATGTCATCACATGGACAAGAGTATACAGAAAGCACTAAGTATACCCACAAGCCTATAAAAATGAATAGTATTGGATGGTTATGAAATAAGGATGGAAACAAAAGGAGACTGGGTAGGGAGAAGAATATAATCAAAATACATTATATAAAATACTCAAAGAATTAAAGCACAAATAATTTATATTATAATTAAAGGAGGTTTTTTAAAAGTTAGAGAAACTGTGATAAATTATTTTTACTTTCTAAGAATCCTCAAGGTTATTCTTTTTTACCTCAAATGAACTAAAAGAATATAATACACAGTATGTAAATAATAGTGTGTTATCATCATCAGTGCTGGTGATGGCCCAGTGGTAGGATATGTTCCTACTGGGTATAGTGCTTAATGTAATTCCAGCACCAAAGACAAAACAAAACAAGAATAAAATTCTTAAAAGGTAGAATAGCATATTATTTAATAGATGCAACATAAGTGAGAAAGCCTTGGACCTAAATCAACTTTGAAACACACATAGACATGTGCACACACACACACACACACACACACACACACACATACACACATGCACACACACACACACACACACACGCGTCTGTATTTGATTTAATAAGTGTACACAAAATATTCAAAGTTATTTTTTTAATCTGTTTTTTTTTTTCATTTTTTACTGACATTTGATCATACTGCCAATATGATCTGGGTTAGGTGCGTTCTACTTCAGTTTTTTTCCTTTTGACATGAGCATGATTTGGTATTCTCAAATTTATGATATGGTAATTTATTGGTGTTTACCTTTATACCAACAGATCACTCTAAGCTCTGGGGCATACCCTTTTCTTTTCCTAAGATACCCTTTAGTTTGTCAATATTTTGTGGTATATTTTCCATTTTTTCTTTGTTATTACTTCTTTCTTACCTTTTTTTTGGGGGGGTCAAAAGCTTGTGTTAATTTTTACTGTCTCAATACTTAGCAGTAAAAGGATGTAAATGTTTCTATGAGCCGGGCAGTGGTGGTGCACACCTTTAATACCCACACTTGAGAGGCAGAGGCAGGAGGATTTCTGAGTTGGAGGCCAGCCTGGTCTACAGAGTGAGTTCCAGGACAGCCAGGGCTATATAGAGAAATCCTATCTCAAAAGAATGACAACAAAATAATGTTTCTATGAACAACAATCACAAAACAAAACTACTAATAAAATGTTTATATTTGTGGGGGGTAAAGAAGACCCTAAATTTAACTGTAAATAATGCAACTTTATAGTATTGAATAAAAGCATTTCAATTCTTGATCTTTTGTTTCTTTACTTTTAAGTAGCTTCTGGCAGAACCCTACTTGGAAAGGGAACAAGCAGAACATATATTGGTGTACCTCAGCTGTAGGTCCACATCATATGTCTTGTAGGAAATGAATGACATTGGCCACCACAGTCTAAACTTGAGAATAGAGTGTGAAGAAAGATCTTGGGTTCCCAAATGATCATGCAGTCATCTGGGAGGAGAACTATAATAAAGCTGCTTTACATACATGTCAACTAGATCATCCTCCTTGGGAATAATTGAGTGTGACTCTGAAGTAGAATTATGAGTGATTGAGTCCTCATAACATCAGATCTAAGGATTTCATTTGGAGTTGCAAACCAATGATAATACCCATAATGCTTTCCTGAATAATGTGTCATGATGGTTTTCTGGTGTTTCCTATTCTCATATGTTCTAAATATAAACCTTCATTATGGGAGCAAAGAAAAGATGCCTTTGGTTTTTGCTCTGTAATAGCCCTCTGTATAGTAGGAATGAAGAAAATATATCATATTCCTGGAAAACTTGGTGGAACCTTAGAAAATGCTAGGTCAAATATAGACAATTTCCATCATCTGTTAACTATAAGAGAGAACACATTTGGCCAGAGTTTTATATATAGTATAATGATTTTCTTTTTTAGTATAATGCCTTTCATTATCACTTTTAACAACTAAATGATATTAAAAGGATATAAACTTTAGTTTTTTTCAAGGAAAAACCTTTCTAAATGGAATAAAATTCTTTCCTTATAGGATATCCTGGAATCATGCTCATAAATTAGTAAAGATCACTTCTGAATAATAGCCTCATCCACATCAAAGTCACTGTTGGTGCCAGAGAGTCAGAGTGCCCTATCCTAGGCTTGAACAGCCATTTTCAGCCAGCTCCACACACATTCAACAATCAAAAATTAACCTGGCTGGGTGATGGCTTTCCTGGGTATCTCTGTTGGAAGAAGTGACCATCTTCGTGATTCCAGTAAAAGCAGGTAAGCAGGAGAAAGGATAGAGGTAAGAAACTGTAGAGTGCTCTGTGTCTGAGCAGAATGGAGGCCAGGAACTAAGAGCTTAAGTCACTCAGGAAGAATACCTTTGGCTAAGTTGAGAGCAGCCTTTGTGGGTACCACTTCTCACTCGTTTGGCTCTTAGCACCAGTTGTCTCTAGAGATATAGGTGCCAGACTTGAAAGTTGTGTTTAGTATATGAAATTGAGGCTCATATTTTATTATATTGTTAGTTTCCAAGAAAGAAACTCTTGTTCAGAAACTAAGAAATAGTGCTTTGACCAATATTTGGCTTTAGGAACATTTGGAAGATACTCTGCTTTATTTGCTGGTTTATAAGTTTGTGTATGTATTTTATTATTGTCAACTGCCTATTCTCCCCATCCTGTGTTATCTATTGCATAAATACATGAAACTTAGTTGCACTCAAGACAAATGTATAATTGCTTCAGTCCTTTATCCTGTTTTCTCATCTCTTTCTGAAATGGTGGGGGTAGAATTCAGGATCTTTTGTCCATGCTAAGTAAGCACTCTGCCACTGAACTACATGCCTGTCCTTGCCACCCCCACCCCCCCCACACACAAACCTACAAAACTGCATAGGTGGATTTCACATCCTTTTGTAAATAGCCTTGACAAGATAATTAGCCAATTGACTATCTCTGCCCCAAACACTTGTGATATTAAACATGTTGCCATCCAGAGAATTCCCTTAACAACTGTCAAAGGCATCATCCAATCAGTATGTATTCCTAGGATGGCATGTCAATAGAGACAGCAGAGCCCAGAGTGTGTGGAATCACTTTTGGCTCTGGGCCAACTCTCATCCCCATGCTGACTTGACAAAATAGGACCCAGGATAAAATACATGGGCTGGCCACAGGGATCTTCCACCTTCTTAACTTTTCTTGGAACCTGTCATTTTCTTCAGACTGTACAAACAGAAATAATTTTTTTTCCTCCTGACTCAAATTGAGCAGAACGGCCGAGCAGATGGTGCTGGTCAGTTAAGTAACAGCAGAACACAGAGAACAACTTGTTTTCAAAAACAAATGGCTCTTCTTGGAAGGTGCAGTCTAATACAGCTGACAGAAATCAAATTCAGAGAAATTCTCTCTAAGCAACCAGCCAGCTAACCATTTCCCCAAACTACCCTGCAAGGGATTCAGAGATCTTTTTTTTTTCTCTTTTATCTGAGGATAGGATGCCTCACAGACAGAAAATAACAATGAATAATGAATAACAATGATCAATCCAGGCTCATCAATATTATTGTTTGTCTCTGTTTTCATATTTCCTACACCTCAACTCAGAGAATTTCCTCAATCAAGCACAAAAAAGCCAGAGAATTTATATTCATTTTCTGTTGAAAAAACCATAAAAGGTTTATGCCCATTTTGCTGAGGTCAAAAGTATTAACAACTATCTTCAAGCTCACCTATTTATTGTTCATTTATTTACACAAGTGTGCATGCATAGATCTTTCATGTTTTACGTGCAGCCTGGAGACATTTTAGTGAACTAGTACATCATATCCTTTGCTTACAAGGGACTTTAGTTTAGCAGATAGAGTCAGGCAATAAATTCAATAGCAGTGGATATGAACATAGGACCATTTAATGTAGCCTGTAAGTGGAGAAGGCAATAGCTATAGAAAAGAATAGGTCCTCAGTTCAGTGAGATAGCTTAGGGGTAAATGACTTGCTACTAACTTGGAAAGCTTGGGTTTAATCCATGGGGATTATACAAAGGAGAGAACCAAATTCTTCAAGTGATCTTCTATCTCCAGACATGTGCTGTGGTATGCATTTGCCACCCCACAATACATAAAGGTAATTTTTAAAAATTTTTGTTGTTGTTAAATGAATACACTCAAAAGTCACAATTTGCTTGAGAGAAGTATCAGGGAGATGACATTATGGTAGAAAGGTTGGGGCTAGGGAAAGAGGAGAGAAAAGAAGAAAAACATCCCAGATAGTGAAGGCAGTTATCTTTCCAGTACGTACAGGATGGCATGCCAATACAGACAGAACCCAGGGACTAAGTGAAATCATGATCAGCTTGGGGTGCCTGGGACAATATAGGGTATTGATACCTATTGGGGATCTGGTACAGGACGGTAGGCAATAGAAACCTGAGACTGTAGTAAATCATGATCACCTTTAGTAGAGGAGTTTAAATTGATATCTAAAAGGAAATGACAAAATGTGAAAGTTTTCCAAAGTGTGATAGATTGATTGGCTTAAGAATATCAATTTAGTTCATGTTGTTGTTCATCCTAAGGGGCTAAAAACCCCTAAGCTCCATTGGTCTTTTCTCTAATT